>NW_027454186.1:0-95802 GCF_040206685.1 Ascaphus truei | reverse complement strand
CCCTTCTCTCTCCCTCCTCTCTCCCTTGTCACCCCCCTTCTATCTCCCTCTCCCTTCTCTCTCCCTCTTCCTTCTCTCTCCCTCTTCCTTCTCTCTCCCTCTTACTTCTCTCTCCCTTTCCATGCTCTCTCCCTTTTCCTTATCTTTCCATTCTCTCCCTTTTCCTTTCCCCTCCCCTTTCCTTCGCTCTCCCTCTCCCTTCTCTCTCTCTCTCCACTCCCTTCTCTCTCTCTCTCCCCCTCCCTTCTCTCTCCCTCTCCCTTATAACTCCCTCGTCATTCCCTCTACCTCTCTCTCTCCCTCTCCCTTCTCTCTCTCTCTCCCTTTCCCTTCTCACTCACCCTCTTCCTTCTCTCTGTCTCTCCCTCTCCCTTCTCTCACTCTCCCTTCTCTCTCTCCTCTCTCCCTCTCCCTTCTCTCTCCCTCTCCATGCTCTCTCCCTTTTCCTTATCTCTCCATTCTCTCCCTTTTCCTTTCCCCTCCCCTTTCCTTCGCTCTCCCTCTCCCTTCTCTCTCTCTCCACTCCCTTCTCTCTCTCTCTCCCCCTCCCTTCTCTCTCCCTCTCCCTTATAACTCCCTCGTCATTCCCTCTACCTCTCTCTCTCCCTCTCCCTTCTCTCTCTCCCTTCTCTCTCTCTCCCTTTCCCTTCTCTCTCACCCTCTTCCTTCTCTCTGTCTCTCCCTCTCCCCTTCTCTCTCTCTCCCTTCTCTCTCTCCTCTCTCCCTCTCCCTTCTCTCTCCCTTCTCTCTCCCTTTTCCTTGTCACTCCCTCATCACTCTCTCTCTCTCCCTCTCTCTCTCTCTCTCCCTTCTCTCTCTCTCCCTTCTCCATCTTCCTTCTTTCTCCATCTCCTCTCTCTCTACATCTACCTTCTCTCTCTCCGTATCCCTTCTCTCTCTCGTATCCCTTCTCTCTCTCCGTATCCCTTCTCTCTCTCCCTATCCCTTTTCTCTCTCCCTCTTCCTTCTCTCTCCCTATCCCTTGTCGCTCCCTCTGCCTTGTTTCTACCTCTCCCTTGTCTCTCCATTCTCTCTCCCTCTTCCTTCCCTCTCCCTCTTCCTTCCCTCTCCCTCTTCCTTCTCTCTCCATCTTCCTTCTCTCTCCATCTTCCTTCTCTCTCCATCTTCCTTCTCTCTCCATCTTCCTTCTCTCTCCCTTTTCCTTTCCGCTCCCTTTTCCTTCTCTCTCCCTCTCCCTTCTCTCTCCCTCCTCTCTCCCTTGTCACCCCCTCCTCTCTCCCTCTCCCTTCTCTCTCCCTATCCCTTCTCTCTCCCTTTCCTTGTCTCTCCCTCTCCCTTGTCTCTCCATTCTCTCTCCCTTTTCCTTCCCTCTCCCTTTCCTTCTCTCTCCCTTTTCCTTCTCTCTCCCTTTTCCTTCTCTCTCCTTTTCCTTTCTCTCTCCCTTTTCTTTCTCTCTCCCTTTTCTCACTCCCTTCTCTATCCCTCTGCCTTTCTCTCCCTTCTCTCTTCCCTATCCCTTCTCTCTCCCTCTTCCTTCTCTCTCCCTCTTCCGTCTCTCTCCCTTTCCATGCTATCTCCCTTTTCCTTATCTCTCCATTCTCTCCCTTTTCCTTTCCCTACCCTTTCCTTCGCTCTCCCTCTCCCTTCTCTCTCTCTCCACTCCCTTCTCTCTCTCCCCCTCCCTTCTCTCTCCCTCTCCCTTATAACTCCCTCGTCATTCCCTCTCCCTCCTCTCTCTCAACCATTCCTTTCTCTCTCACCCTCTTCCTTCTCTCTGTCTCTCCCTCTCTCTTCTCTCTCTCCCTTCTCTCTCCTCTCTCCCTCTCCCTTCTCTCTCACTCTCCCTTCTTTCTCCATTTTCCTTGTCACTCCCTCATCTCTCTCTCTCTCTCTCTCTCTCTCTCCTCTCTCTCTCTCTCTCTCTCTCTCTCTCTCCTTCTCCATCTTCCTTCTTCTCCATCTCCCTTCTCTCTACATCTACCTTCTCTCTCTCCATATCCCTTCTCTCTCTCCCTCTTCCTTCTCTCTCTCCCTCTTCCTTCTCTCTCTCTCCCTCTTCCTTCTCTCTCTCCCTCTTCCTTCTCTCTCCCTCTTCCTTCTCTCTCCTCTTCCTTCTCTCTCCCTCTTCTTCCCTCTCCCTCTCCCTTCTCTCTCTCCCTTCTCTCTCTCCTCTCTCCCTCTACCTTCTCTCTCCCTCTCCCTTCTCAATCCCTTTTCCTTGTCACTCCCTCATCACTCTCTCTCTCTCCCTTCTCTCTCTCTCCCTTCTCCATCTTCCTTCTTTCTCCATCTCCCTTCTCTCTACATCTACCTTCTCTCTCTCTCCCTATCCCTTCTCTCTCTCCCTATCCATTCTCTCTCTCCCTATCCCTTCTCTCTCTCCCTATCCCTTCTCTCTCTCCCTCTTCCTTCTCTCTCCCTATCCCTTGTCGCTCCCTCTCCCTTGTTTCTACCTCTCCCTTGTCTCTCCATTCTCTCTCCCTCTTCCTTCCCTCTCCCTCTTCCTTCTCTCCCCATCTTCCTTCTCTCTCCATCTTCCTTCTCTCTCCATCTTCCTTCTCTCTCCATCTTCCTTCTCTCTCCCTTTCCATTCTCTCTTTCCATTTTCCTTTTCCCTCCCTTTTCCTTCTCTCTCCCTCTCCCTTCTCTCTCCCTCCTCTCTCCCTTGTCACCCCCTTCTATCTCCCTCTCCCTTCTCTCTCCCTATACCCTTCTCTCTCCCTCTTCCTTCTCTCTCCCTCTTACTTCTCTCTCCCTTTCCATGCTCTCTCCCTTTCCTTATCTTTCCATTCTCTCCCTTTTCCTTTCCCCTCCCCTTTCCTTCGCTCTCCCTCTCCCTTCTCTCTCTCTCTCCACTCCCTTCTCTCTCTCTCCCCCTCCCTTCTCTCTCCTCTCCCTTATAACTCCCTCCGTCATTCCCCTCATTACTCTCCTCTCTCTCTCCCTCTCCCTTCTCTCTCTCTCTCCCTTTCCCTTCTCACTCACCCTCTTCCTTCTCTCTGTCTCTCCCTCTCCCTTCTCTCACTCTCCCCTTCTCTCTCTCCTCTCTCCCTCTCCCTTCTCTCTCCCTCTCCATGCTCTCTCCCTTTTCCTTATCTCTCCATTCTCTCCCTTTTCCTTTCCCCTCCCCTTTCCTTCGCTCTCCCTCTCCTCTCTCTCTCTCTCTCCACTCCCTTCTCTCTCTCTCTCCCCCTCCCTTCTCTCTCCCTCTCCCTTATAACTCCCTCGTCATTCCCTCTACCTCTCTCTCTCCCTCTCCCTTCTCTCTCTCCCTTCTCTCTCTCTCCCTTTCCTTCTCTCTCACCCTCTTCCTTCTCTCTGTCTCTCCCTCTCCCTTCTCTCTCTCTCCCTTCTCTCTCTCCTCTCTCCCTCTCCCTTCTCTCTCCCTTCTCTCTCCCTTTTCCTTGTCACTCCCTCATCACTCTCTCTCTCTCTCCCTCTCTCTCTCTCTCTCCCTTCTCTCTCTCTTCCCTTCTCCATCTTCCTTCTTTCTCCATCTCCCTTCTCTCTACATCTACCTTCTCTCTCTCCGTATCCCTTCTCTCTCTCCGTATCCCTTCTCTCTCTCCGTATCCCTTCTCTCTCTCCCTATCCCTTTTCTCTCTCCCTCTTCCTTCTCTCTCCCTATCCCTTGTCGCTCCCTCTGCCTTGTTTCTACCTCTCCCTTGTCTCTCCATTCTCTCTCCCTCTTCCTTCCCTCTCCCTCTTCCTTCCCTCTCCCTCTTCCTTCTCTCTCCATCTTCCTTCTCTCTCCATCTTCCTTCTCTCTCCATCTTCCTTCTCTCTCCCTTTCCATTCTCTCTCCCTTTTCCTTTCCGCTCCCTTTTCCTTCTCTCTCCCTCTCCCTTCTCTCTCCCTCCTCTCTCCCTTGTCACCCCCTCCTCTCTCCCTCTCCCTTCTCTCTCCCTATCCCTTCTCTCTCCCTTTCCTTGTCTCTCCCCTCTCCCTTGTCTCTCCATCTCTCTCCCTTTTCCTTCCCTCTCCCTTTCCTTCTCTCTCCCTTTTCTTCTCTCTCCCTTTGCCTTCTCTCTCCTTTTCCCTTCTCTCTCCCTTTCTTTCTCTCTCCCTTTTCTCACTCCCTTCTCTATCCCTCTGCCTTTCTCTCCCTTCTCTCTCCCTATCCCTTCTCTCTCCCTCTTCCTTCTCTCTCCCTCTTCCGTCTTCTCTCCCTTTCCATGCTATCCTCCCTTTTCCTTATCTCTCCATTCTCTCCCTTTTCCTTTCCCCTACCCTTTCCTTCGCTCTCCCTCTCCCTTCTCTCTCTCTCCCACTCCCTTCTCTCTCTCCCCCTCCCTTCTCTCTCCCTCTCCCTTATAACTCCCTCGTCATTCCCTCTCCCTCCTCTCTCTCAACCATTCCTTCTCTCTCACCCTCTTCCTTCTCTCCTGTCTCTCCCTCTCTCTTCTCTCTCTCCCTTCTCTCTCCTCTCTCCCTCTCCCTTCTCTCTCACTCTCCCTTCTCTCTCCATTTTCCTTGTCACTCCCTCATCTCTCTCTCTCTCTCTCTCTCTCTCTCTCTCTCTCTCCCTTCTCCATCTTCCTTCTTCTCCATCTCCCTTCTCTCTACGTCTACCTTCTCTCTCTCCGTATCCCTTCTCTCTCTCCTCTTCCTTCTCTCTCTCCCTCTTCCTTCTCTCTCTCCCTCTTCCTTCTCTCTCTCCCTCTTCCTTCTCTCTCCCTATCCCTTGTCGCTCCTCTCCCTTGTTTCTCTACCTCTCCCTTGTCTCTCCATTCTCTCTCTCCCTCTTCCTTCTCTCTCCCTCTTCCTTCTCTCTCCCTCTTCCTTCTCTCTCCCTCTTCCTTCTCTCTCCCTCTTCCTTCTCTCTCCCTCTTCCTTCTCTCTCCCTCTTCCTTCTCTCTCCCTCTTCCTTCTCTCTCCCTCTTCCTTCTCTCTCCCTCTTCCTTCTCTCTCCCTCTTCCTTCTCTCTCCATCTTCCTTCTCTCTCCATCTTCCTTCTCTCTCCATCTTCCTTCTCTCTCCATCTTCCTTCTCTCTCCCTTTTCCTTTCCCCTCCCTTTTCCTTCTCTCTCCCTCTCCCTTCTCTCTCCCTCCTCTCTCCCTTGTCACCCCCTTCTCTCTCCCTCTCCCTTCTCTCTCCCTATCCCTTCTCTCTCCCTTTCCTTGTCTCTCCCTCTCCCTTGTCTCTCCATTCTCTCTCCTATCCCTTCTCTCTCCCTCTTCCTTCTCTCTCCCTCTTACTTCTCACTCCCTTTCCATGCTCTCTCCCTTTCCATGCTCTCTCCCTTTTCCTTATCTCTCCATTCTCTCCCTTTTCCTTGCCTCCCCTTTCCTTCGCTCTCCCTCTCCCTTCTCTCTCTCTCCACTCCCTTCTCTCTCTCTCCACTCCCTCTCTCTCTCTCCCCCTCCCTTCTCTCTCCCTCTCCCTTATAACTCCCTCGTCATTCCCTCTACCTCTCTCTCTCCCTCTCCCTTCTCTCTCTCTCCCTTTTTCTCTCTCCTCTCTCCCTCTCCCTTCTCTCTCCCTCTCCCTTCTCTCTCCCTTTTCCTTGTCACTCCCTCATCACTCTCTTTCTCTCCCTTCTCTCTCTCTCTCCCTTTTCTCTCTCCCTCTTCCTTCGCTCTCCCTATCCCTTCTCTCTCCCTTTCCTTGTCTCTCCCTCTTCCTTGTCTCTCCATTCTCTCTCCCTTCTCATTCTCTCTCCCTTTTCCTTCTATCTCCCTTTCCTTCTCTCTCCCTTTTCCTTCTCTCTCCCTTTTCCTTCTCTCTCCCTTTTCTTTCTCTCTCCATTTTCTCACTCCCATCTCTATCCCTCTGCCTTCTCTCTCCCTTCTCTCTCCCTATCCATTCTCTCTCCCTCTTCCTTCTCTCTCCCTCTTCCTTCTCTCTCCCTTTCCAATCTCTCTCCCTTTTCCTTGTCTCTCCATTCTCTCCCTTTTCCTTTCCCCTCCCCCTTTCCTTTGCTCTCCCTCTCCCTTCTCTCTCTCTCCACTCCCTTCTCTCTCTCTCTCTCCCCCTCCCTTCTCTATCCCTCTCCCTTATAACTCCCTGATCATTCCCTCTACCTCTCTCTCCCCCTCTCCCTTCTCTCTCTCCCCCTCTCCCTTCTCTCTCTCTCCCTTTACCTTCTCTCTCATTTTGCCTTCTCTCTCCCTTTTCTCTCCCTTTTCTCTCCCTTTTCTCTCCCTTTTCTCTCCCTTTTTCTCTCCCTTTTCTTTTCCTTTTCTCTCCCTTTTCCTTTTCTCTCCCTTTTCCTTTTCTCTCCCTTTTCCTTTTCTCTCCCTTTTCCTTTTCTTTCCCTTTTCCTTTTCCTCTCCCCTCACCCTTCTCTCTCCCTCTCCCTTCTCTCTCCATCTCCCTTCTCTCTACATCTACCTTCTCTCTCTCCGTATCCCTTCTTCCTCTCCCTATCCCTTCTCTCTCTCCCTATCCCTTCTCTCTCCCTATCCCTTATCTCTCCCTTTCCTTGTCTCTCCCTCTCCCTTCTCTCTCCCTTTTCTTTCTCTCTCCCTTCTCTCTCCCTTTTCTCACTCCCTTCTCTATCCCTCTGCCTTCTCTCTCCCTTCTCTCTCCCTATCCCATCTCTCTCCCTCTTCCTTCTCTCTCCTTCTTCCTTCTCTCTCACTTTCCATGCTCTCTCCCTTTTCCTTGTCTCTCCATTCTCTCCCTTTTCCTTTCCCCTCTCCTTTCCTTCGCTCTCCCCTCTCCCTTCTCTCTCCCTCCTCTCTCCCTTGTCACTTCCATCTCTCTCCCTCTCCCTTTTCTCTCACTATCCCTTCTCTCTCCCTTTCCTTGTCTCTCCCTCTCCCTTGTCTCTCCATTCTCTCTCCCTCTTCCTTCTCTCTCCCTTTTCCTTCTATCTCCATTTCCTTCTCTCTCCCTTTTCATTTTCTCTCCCTTTTCCTTTTCTCTCCCTCTCCCTTCTCTCTCCCTCTCCCTTCTCTGTCCCTCCTCTCACACTTGTCTCTCCCTGCTTTCTCTCTCTCCCTTCTCTCTCCCTCTCTTCTCTCTCCCTCTCCCTTCTCTCTCCCTCTCCCTTCTCTCAATTTTTTTCTCTCTTACTCCCACTCTATCTCTTTCACTTCAACCCGTCTCTTGCTCTCACACACATTTCTTTCTTCCACTTCTCTCTCTCTCTTTTTCTTTCTCACACCCTCTCTTTCTCTCCCTGCTCTCTTTCTTTCTCACACCCTCTCTTTCTCTCCCTGCTCTCTATTACTCTCCCTGACTAGCATCCCTGCTCCTTCTAAATCACCTGTATTTTACTCTCACAAATGTCCTTTCTTTCTCTCTCTCTTTCAAGGACTACCACTCTCCCCTCTCTCTCACAAACCCCTCTCTCACTCAGTCTAAGCATTGTTTATTTAGTCCATCAGTGAAAGAGGGTCCTCAACTGCATTGCTCTAAAGGGGATTGCATTATATTTTTTCACTTATCTTGGGTAAAATTTATTTGCAGTATGAAAATAGGTAAGTTCGTCTATCAAGATGATGTTCACAAAGGACATACTAACAAGGAGGTAAGTAGTTGAGGTAAGTGAGTACACCTACACAATGCATTGCTTTTATCTCTCAGGATATAAAGCTTTGAGTTGATTTCTCTCCCTTTACACGAGTGTGCCCTTTTAGAGTCAGGCAGTGAACTCTTCGCTACTGTCCCATCTGCAGCGCTAGCTCGACTGTAAATTGGGGGAAGAAAGCATACCCCTTTACGGACGATAGACAGTAGTGCTTCTTCACTCCTAGCATACGGCAGAGGAGAAGCTCCGCTCTGTACAAAACGGATCTAGTCCTCAATGTCCAAGTACTTAGTAGTGAGGTAAAAGCTAGCTCTTTACCTCTAAGGGTGCCTCTCGCTAACATGCAACGAATGCAAGAGTTTTCAAATTTTTGAATGACTAACTGCATATAAATGCAACATGTCAATTGGATAGGGAATAGAATATATACAACAAAATAGAAAGGGCAGGCTCACAGACTGATTCCATGCCCTCCCTCACCCGCTCTTGACCCATGTTCACTATCACCCACCACCTCATCCACCTTCACCCTCACACTCATCCACCTTCACCCACCCACCATTGCCCCCTCACCAACACCTTCACTCACCCACACCTTCACTCATCCCCCTACCTCACCTACATTCACCAACCTTTAACCCCACTTAAACACACCCTCCCTCTTCCACCTTAATCCTCACCCTCCCTCACCCACGTTCACTCTACCTTACTGGCCTCAACCTTACCTACAAAGCCTCCTATACCCATATTAACCATCCCTCACCCACCTTCAACATCACCTTCCCACACCCTCCTTCACCCAACCTCCCTCACCCACCTTCTACCCTCATCATCCATATTAAAATTCACCTTCACCACCCTTACCTGCACACCAATACCCAGCCTCACCCTTGCCCACTCACCCATACCTGAACTGACCCACACTTTTTTCACCCACCTTCATCCTCACCCTCCCAGACACATTTACTCACCCTCCCTAATCCACCTTCAACACCACCTACCCACTCTCTTCATCATCCACCTTCCCTCAAAAACCTTCAACCTCCTTACCCACACCCACCATACATCCCTAAACCTCCCTCACCCACCTACCCACAACCTCCCTCACGTTCTTACCCACTTACACTTTTTCTTACCACACTTTCAACCCCAAACCACACCCTCCCTAAATTGTTCAGAACTTAACTCTCATTGGCCAAGTACCTAAATGAGTCACATAACTAAAAATGTTCTATTCTTTTTTCACCAAACACAAATACAAAAATAATCGTAAGGGTCAACCCTAACCCTAACTTTCAACGCTAACCCTAACTCTTCTCTGATTGGTTAGTACCCAAATGAGTCACATACCTAAATTTTCGTATTCCCCTATAACCCTGGGCCAAACAAAAATAGAAAAATAATCCTAAGTGTCAACCCTAACTTTCAACCCTAACTTTCAACCCTAACTTTCAACCCTAACTTTCAACCCTAACTTTCAACCCTAACTCTTCTCTGATTGGTTAGTACCCAAATGAGTCACATACCTAAATTTTCGTATTCCCCTATAACCCTGGGCCAAACAAAAATAGAAAAATAATCCTAACTGTCAACCCTAACTGTCAACCCTAACTTTCAACCCTAACTTTCAACCCTAACTTTCAACCCTAACTTTCAACCCTAACTTTCAACCCTAACTCTTCTCTGATTGGTTAGTACCCAAATGAGTCACATACCTAAATTTTCGTATTCCCCTATAACCCTGGGCCAAACAAAAATAGAAAAATAATCCTAAGTGTCAACCCTAACTTTCAACCCTAACTTTCAACCCTAACTTTCAACCCTAACTTTCAACCCTAACTCTTCTCTGATTGGTTAGTACCCAAATGAGTCACATACCTAAATTTTCGTATTCCCCTATAACCCTGGGCCAAACAAAAATAGAAAAATAATCCTAACTGTCAACCCTAACTTTCAACCCTAACTTTCAACCCTAACTTTCAACCCTAACTCTTCTCTGATTGGTTAGTACCCAAATGAGTCACATACCTAAATTTTCGTATTCCCCTATAACCCTGGGCCAAACAAAAATAGAAAAATAATCCTAAGTGTCAACCCTAACTTTCAACCCTAACTTTCAACCCTAACTTTCAACCCTAACTTTCAACCCTAACTCTTCTCTGATTGGTTAGTACCCAAATGAGTCACATACCTAAATTTTCGTATTCCCCTATAACCCTGGGCCAAACAAAAATAGACAAATAATCCTAACTTTCAACCCTAACTTTCAACCCTAACTTTCAACCCTAACTTTCAACCCTAACTTTCAACCCTAACTTTCAACCCTAACTTTCAACCCTAACTCTTCTCTGATTGGTTAGTACCCAAATGAGTCACATACCTAAATTTTCGTATTCCCCTATAACCCTGGGCCAAACAAAAATAGAAAAATAATCCTAAGTGTCAACCCTAACTTTCAACCCTAACTTTCAACCCTAACTTTCAACCCTAACTTTCAACCCTAACTTTCAACCCTAACTTTCAACCCTAACTTTCAACCCTAACTTTCAACCCTAACTTTCAACCCTAACTTTCAACCCTAACTCTTCTCTGATTGGTTAGTACCCAAATGAGTCACATACCTAAATTTTCGTATTCCCCTATAACCCTGGGCCAAACAAAAATAGAAAAATAATCCTAAGTGTCAACCCTAACTTTCAACCCTAACTTTCAACCCTAACTTTCAACCCTAACTTTCAACCCTAACTCTTCTCTGATTGGTTAGTACCCAAATGAGTCACATACCTAAATTTTCGTATTCCCCTATAACCCTGGGCCAAACAAAAATAGAAAAATAATCTTAAGTGTCAACCCTAACTTTCAACCCTAACTTTCAACCTTAACTTTCAACCCTAACTCTTCTCTGATTGGTTAGTACCCAAATGAGTCACATACCTAAATTTTCGTATTCCCCTATAACCCTAACCCTAACCCTAACCCTAACCCTAACCCTAAGTGTCAACCCTAACTTTCAACCCTAACTTTCAACCCTAACTTTCAACCCTAACTTTCAACCCTAACTCTTCTCTGATTGGTTAGTACCCAAATGAGTCACATACCTAAATTTTCGTATTCCCCTATAACCCTGGGCCAAACAAAAATAGAAAAATAATCCTAAGTGTCAACCCTAACTTTCAACCCTAACTTTCAACCCTAACTTTCAACCCTAACTCTTCTCTGATTGGTTAGTACCCAAATGAGTCACATACCTAAATTTTCGTATTCCCCTATAACCCTGGGCCAAACAAAAATAGAAAAATAATCCTAAGTGTCAACCCTAACTTTCAACCCTAACTTTCAACCTTAACTTTCAACCCTAACTTTCAACCCTAACTTTCAACCCTAACTTTCAACCCTAACTCTTCTCTGATTGGTTAGTACCCAAATGAGTCACATACCTAAATTTTCGTATTCCCCTATAACCCTAACCCTAACCCTAACCCTAACCCTAACCCTAACCCTAACCCTAACCCTAACCCTAACCCTAACCCTAACCCTAACCCTAACCCTAACCCTAACCCTAACCCTAACCCTAACCCTAACCCTAACCCTAACCCTAACCCTAACCCTAACCCTAACCCTAACCCTAACCCTAACCCTAACCCTAACCCTAACCCTAACCCTAACCCTAACTTTCAACCCTAACTCTTCTCTGATTGGTTAGTACCCAAATGAGTCACATACCTAAATTTTCGTATTCCCCTATAACCCTGGGCCAAACAAAAATAGAAAAATAATCCTAAGTGTCAACCCTAACTTTCAACCCTAACTTTCAACCCTAACTTTCAACCCTAACTTTCAACCCTAACTCTTCTCTGATTGGTTAGTACCCAAATGAGTCACATACCTAAATTTTCGTATTCCCCTATAACCCTGGGCCAAACAAAAATAGAAAAATAATCCTAACTTTCAACCCTAACTTTCAACCCTAACTTTCAACCCTAACTTTCAACCCTAACTTTCAACCCTAACTCTTCTCTGATTGGTTAGTACCCAAATGAGTCACATACCTAAATTTTCGTATTCCCCTATAACCCTGGGCCAAATAAAAATAGAAAAATAATCCAAAGTGTCAACCCTAACTTTCAACCCTAACTTTCAACCCTAACTTTCAACCCTAACTCTTCTCTGATTGGTTAGTACCCAAATGAGTCACATACCTAAATTTTCGTATTCCCCTATAACCCTGGGCCAAACAAAAATAGAAAAATAATCCTAACTTTCAACCCTAACTTTCAACCCTAACTTTCAACCCTAACTTTCAACCCTAACTCTTCTCTGATTGGTTAGTACCCAAATGAGTCACATACCTAAATTTTCGTATTCCCCTATAACCCTGGGCCAAACAAAAATAGAAAAATAATCCTAAGTGTCAACCCTAACTTTCAACCCTAACTTTCAACCCTAACTTTCAACCCTAACTCTTCTCTGATTGGTTAGTACCCAAATGAGTCACATACCTAAATTTTCGTATTCCCCTATAACCCTGGGCCAAACAAAAATAGAAAAATAATCCTAAGTGTCAACCCTAACTTTCAACCCTAACTTTCAACCCTAACTTTCAACCCTAACTTTCAACCCTAACTTTCAACCCTAACTTTCAACCCTAACTCTTCTCTGATTGGTTAGTACCCAAATGAGTCACATACCTAAATTTTCGTATTCCCCTATAACCCTGGGCCAAACAAAAATAGAAAAATAATCCTAAGTGTCAACCCTAACTTTCAACCCTAACTTTCAACCCTAACTTTCAACCCTAACTCTTCTCTGATTGGTTAGTACCCAAATGAGTCACATACCTAAATTTTCGTATTCCCCTATAACCCTGGGCCAAACAAAAATAGAAAAATAATCCTAAGTGTCAACCCTAACTTTCAACCCTAACTTTCAACCCTAACTTTCAACCCTAACTTTCAACCCTAACTCTTCTCTGATTGGTTAGTACCCAAATGAGTCACATACCTAAATTTTCGTATTCCCCTATAACCCTGGGCCAAACAAAAATAGAAAAATAATCCTAAGTGTCAACCCTAACTTTCAACCCTAACTTTCAACCCTAACTTTCAACCCTAACTTTCAACCCTAACTCTTCTCTGATTGGTTAGTACCCAAATGAGTCACATACCTAAATTTTCGTATTCCCCTATAACCCTGGGCCAAACAAAAATAGAAAAATAATCCTAAGTGTCAACCCTAACTTTCAACCCTAACTTTCAACCCTAACTTTCAACCCTAACTCTTCTCTGATTGGTTAGTACCCAAATGAGTCACATACCTAAATTTTCGTATTCCCCTATAACCCTGGGCCAAACAAAAATAGAAAAATAATCCTAAGTGTCAACCCTAACTTTCAACCCTAACTTTCAACCCTAACTTTCAACCCTAACTCTTCTCTGATTGGTTAGTACCCAAATGAGTCACATACCTAAATTTTCGTATTCCCCTATAACCCTGGGCCAAACAAAAATAGAAAAATAATCCTAAATGTCAACCCTAACTTTCAACCCTAACTTTCAACCCTAACTTTCAACCCTAACTTTCAACCCTAACTCTTCTCTGATTGGTTAGTACCCAAATGAGTCACATACCTAAATTTTCGTATTCCCCTATAACCCTGGGCCAAACAAAAATAGAAAAATAATCCTAAATGTCAACCCTAACTTTCAACCCTAACTTTCAACCCTAACTTTCAACCCTAACTTTCAACCCTAACTCTTCTCTGATTGGTTAGTACCCAAATGAGTCACATACCTAAATTTTCGTATTCCCCTATAACCCTAACCCTAACCCTAACCCTAACCCTAACCCTAACCCTAACCCTAACCCAAATTTTCGTATTCCCCTATAACCCTGGGCCAAACAAAAATAGAAAAATAATCCTAAGTGTCAACCCTAACTTTCAACCCTAACTTTCAACCCTAACTTTCAACCCTAACTTTCAACCCTAACTTTCAACCCTAACTTTCAACCCTAACTTTCAACCCTAACTCTTCTCTGATTGGTTAGTACCCAAATGAGTCACATACCTAAATTTTCGTATTCCCCTATAACCCTGGGCCAAACAAAAATAGAAAAATAATCCTAAGTGTCAACCCTAACTTTCAACCCTAACTTTCAACCCTAACTTTCAACCCTAACTCTTCTCTGATTGGTTAGTACCCAAATGAGTCACATACCTAAATTTTCGTATTCCCCTATAACCCTGGGCCAAATAAAAATAGAAAAATAATCCAAAGTGTCAACCCTAACTTTCAACCCTAACTTTCAACCCTAACTTTCAACCCTAACTCTTCTCTGATTGGTTAGTACCCAAATGAGTCACATACCTAAATTTTCGTATTCCCCTATAACCCTGGGCCAAACAAAAATAGAAAAATAATCCTAAGTATCAACCCTAACTTTCAACCCTAACTTTCAACCCTAACTTTCAACCCTAACTTTCAACCCTAACTCTTCTCTGATTGGTTAGTACCCAAATGAGTCACATACCTAAATTTTCGTATTCCCCTATAACCCTGGGCCAAACAAAAATAGAAAAATAATCCTAAGTGTCAACCCTAACTTTCAACCCTAACTTTCAACCCTAACTTTCAACCCTAACTCTTCTCTGATTGGTTAGTACCCAAATGAGTCACATACCTAAATTTTCGTATTCCCCTATAACCCTGGGCCAAACAAAAATAGAAAAATAATCCTAACTTTCAACCCTAACTTTCAACCCTAACTTTCAACCCTAACTTTAAACCCTAACTTTCAAACCTAACTTTCAACCCTAACTCTTCTCTGATTGGTTAGTACCCAAATGAGTCACATACCTAAATTTTCGTATTCCCCTATAACCCTAACCCTAACCCTAACCCTAACCCTAACCCTAACCCTAACTTTCAACCCTAACTTTCAACCCTAACTCTTCTCTGATTGGTTAGTACCCAAATGAGTCACATACCTAAATTTTCGTATTCCCCTATAACCCTGGGCCAAACAAAAATAGAAAAATAATCCTAAGTGTCAACCCTAACTTTCAACCCTAACTTTCAACCCTAACTTTCAACCCTAACTTTCAACCTTAACTCTTCTCTGATTGGTTAGTACCCAAATGAGTCACATACCTACATTTTCGTATTCCCCTATAACCCTGGGCCAAACAAAAATAGAAAAATAATCCTAAGTGTCAACCCTAACTTTCAACCCTAACTTTCAACCCTAACTTTCAACCCTAACTTTCAACCCTAACTCTTCTCTGATTGGTTAGTACCCAAATGAGTCACATACCTAAATTTTCGTATTCCCCTATAACCCTAACCCTAACCCTAACCCTAACCCTAACCCTAAATTTTCGTATTCCCCTATAACCCTGGGCCAAACAAAAATAGAAAAATAATCCTAAGTGTCAACCCTAACTTTCAACCCTAACTTTCAACCCTAACTCTTCTCTGATTGGTTAGTACCCAAATGAGTCACATACCTAAATTTTCGTATTCCCCTATAACCCTAACCCTAACCCTAACCCTAACCCTAACCCTAACTTTCAACCCTAACTTTCAACCCTAACTTTCAACCCTAACTCTTCTCTGATTGGTTAGTACCCAAATGAGTCACATACCTAAATTTTCGTATTCCCCTATAACCCTGGGCCAAACAAAAACAGAAAAATAATCCTAAGTGTCAACCCTAACTTTCAACCCTAACTTTCAACCCTAACTTTCAACCCTAACTTTCAACCCTAACTCTTCTCTGATTGGTTAGTACCCAAATGAGTCACATACCTAAATTTTCGTATTCCCCTATAACCCTGGGCCAAACAAAAATAGAAAAATAATCCTAAGTGTCAACCCTAACTTTCAACCCTAACTTTCAACCCTAACTTTCAACCCTAACTCTTCTCTGATTGGTTAGTACCCAAATGAGTCACATACCTAAATTTTCGTATTCCCCTATAACCCTGGGCCAAACAAAAATAGAAAAATAATCCTAAGTGTCAACCCTAACTTTCAACCCTAACTTTCAACCCTAACTTTCAACCCTAACTCTTCTCTGATTGGTTAGTACCCAAATGAGTCACATACCTAAATTTTCGTATTCCCCTATAACCCTGGGCCAAACAAAAATAGAAAAATAATCCTAAATGTCAACCCTAACTTTCAACCCTAACTTTCAACCCTAACTTTCAACCCTAACTTTCAACCCTAACTCTTCTCTGATTGGTTAGTACCCAAATGAGTCACATACCTAAATTTTCGTATTCCCCTATAACCCTGGGCCAAACAAAAATAGAAAAATAATCCTAAGTGTCAACCCTAACTTTCAACCCTAACTTTCAACCCTAACTTTCAACCCTAACTTTCAACCCTAACTCTTCTCTGATTGGTTAGTACCCAAATGAGTCACATACCTAAATTTTCGTATTCCCCTATAACCCTAACCCTAACCCTAACCCTAACCCTAACCCAAATTTTCGTATTCCCCTATAACCCTGGGCCAAACAAAAATAGAAAAATAATCCTAAGTGTCAACCCTAACTTTCAACCCTAACTTTCAACCCTAACTTTCAACCCTAACTTTCAACCCTAACTTTCAACCCTAACTTTCAACCCTAACTCTTCTCTGATTGGTTAGTACCCAAATGAGTCACATACCTAAATTTTCGTATTCCCCTATAACCCTAACCCTAACCCTAACCCTAACCCTAACCCTAACCCTAACCCTAACCCTAACCCTAACCCTAACCCTAACCCTAACCCTAACCCTAAATTTTCGTATTCCCCTATAACCCTAACCCTAACCCTAACCCTAACCCTAACCCTAACCCTAACCCTAACCCTAACCCTAACTTTCAACCCTAACTTTCAACCCTAACTTTCAACCCTAACTCTTCTCTGATTGGTTAGTACCCAAATGAGTCACATACCTAAATTTTCGTATTCCCCTATAACCCTGGGCCAAACAAAAATAGAAAAATAATCCTAAGTGTCAACCCTAACTTTCAACCCTAACTTTCAACCCTAACTTTCAACCCTAACTCTTCTCTGATTGGTTAGTACCCAAATGAGTCACATACCTACATTTTCGTATTCCCCTATAACCCTGGGCCAAACAAAAATAGAAAAATAATCCTAACTTTCAACCCTAACTTTCAACCCTAACTTTCAACCCTAACTTTCAACCCTAACTCTTCTCTGATTGGTTAGTACCCAAATGAGTCACATACCTAAATTTTCGTATTCCCCTATAACCCTGGGCCAAACAAAAATAGAAAAATAATCCTAAGTGTCAACCCTAACTTTCAACCCTAACTTTCAACCCTAACTTTCAACCCTAACTTTCAACCCTAACTTTCAACCCTAACTCTTCTCTGATTGGTTAGTACCCAAATGAGTCACATACCTAAATTTTCGTATTCCCCTATAACCCTGGGCCAAACAAATATAGAAAAATAATCCTAAGTGTCAACCCTAACTTTCAACCCTAACTTTCAACCCTAACTTTCAACCCTAACTTTCAACCCTAACTCTTCTCTGATTGGTTAGTACCCAAATGAGTCACATACCTAAATTTTCGTATTCCCCTATAACCCTGGGCCAAACAAAAATAGAAAAATAATCCTAAGTGTCAACCCTAACTTTCAACCCTAACTTTCAACCCTAACTTTCAACCCTAACTTTCAACCCTAACTTTCAACCCTAACTTTCAACCCTAACTTTCAACCCTAACTCTTCTCTGATTGGTTAGTACCCAAATGAGTCACATACCTAAATTTTCGTATTCCCCTATAACCCTGGGCCAAACAAAAATAGAAAAATAATCCTAAGTGTCAACCCTAACTTTCAACCCTAACTTTCAACCCTAACTTTCAACCCTAACTTTCAACCCTAACTTTCAACCCTAACTCTTCTCTGATTGGTTAGTACCCAAATGAGTCACATACCTAAATTTTCGTATTCCCCTATAACCCTGGGCCAAACAAAAATAGAAAAATAATCCTAAGTGTCAACCCTAACTTTCAACCCTAACTTTCAACCCTAACTTTCAACCCTAACTCTTCTCTGATTGGTTAGTACCCAAATGAGTCACATACCTAAATTTTCGTATTCCCCTATAACCCTGGGCCAAACAAAAATAGAAAAATAATCCTAAGTGTCAACCCTAACTTTCAACCCTAACTTTCAACCCTAACTTTCAACCCTAACTTTCAACCCTAACTCTTCTCTGATTGGTTAGTACCCAAATGAGTCACATACCTAAATTTTCGTATTCCCCTATAACCCTAACCCTAACCCTAACCCTAACCCTAACCCTAACCCTAACCCTAACCCTAACCCTAACTTTCAACCCTAACTTTCAACCCTAACTTTCAACCCTAACTTTCAACCCTAACTCTTCTCTGATTGGTTAGTACCCAAATGAGTCACATACCTAAATTTTCGTATTCCCCTATAACCCTGGGCCAAACAAAAATAGAAAAATAATCCTAACTTTCAACCCTAACTTTCAACCCTAACTTTCAACCCTAACTTTCAACCCTAACTTTCAACCCTAACTCTTCTCTGATTGGTTAGTACCCAAATGAGTCACATACCTAAATTTTCGTATTCCCCTATAACCCTGGGCCAAACAAAAATAGAAAAATAATCCTAAGTGTCAACCCTAACTTTCAACCCTAACTTTCAACCCTAACTCTTCTCTGATTGGTTAGTACCCAAATGAGTCACATACCTAAATTTTCGTATTCCCCTATAACCCTGGGCCAAACAAAAATAGAAAAATAATCCTAAGTGTCAACCCTAACTTTCAACCCTAACTTTCAACCCTAACTTTCAACCCTAACTCTTCTCTGATTGGTTAGTACCCAAATGAGTCACATACCTAAATTTTCGTATTCCCCTATAACCCTAACCCTAACCCTAACCCTAACCCTAACCCTAACTTTCAACCCTAACTCTTCTCTGATTGGTTAGTACCCAAATGAGTCACATACCTAAATTTTCGTATTCCCCTATAACCCTAACCCTAACCCTAACCCTAACCCTAACCCTAACTATCAACCCTAACTCTTCTCTGATTGGTTAGTACCCAAATGAGTCACATACCTAAATTTTCGTATTCCCCTATAACCCTGGGCCAAACAAAAATAGAAAAATAATCCTAAGTGTCAACCCTAACTTTCAACCCTAACTTTCAACCCTAACTTTCAACCCTAACTTTCAACCCTAACTCTTCTCTGATTGGTTAGTACCCAAATGAGTCACATACCTAAATTTTCGTATTCCCCTATAACCCTGGGCCAAACAAAAATAGAAAAATAATCCTAAGTGTCAACCCTAACTTTCAACCCTAACTTTCAACCCTAACTTTCAACCCTAACTTTCAACCCTAACTTTCAACCCTAACTCTTCTCTGATTGGTTAGTACCCAAATGAGTCACATACCTAAATTTTCGTATTCCCCTATAACCCTAACCCTAACCCTAACCCTAACCCTAACCCTAACCCTAACCCTAACCCTAACCCTAACCCAAATGAGTCACATACCTAAATTTTCGTATTCCCCTATAACCCTGGGCCAAACAAAAATAGAAAAATAATCCTAACTTTCAACCCTAACTTTCAACCCTAACTTTCAACCCTAACTTTCAACCCTAACTCTTCTCTGATTGGTTAGTACCCAAATGAGTCACATACCTAAATTTTCGTATTCCCCTATAACCCTGGGCCAAACAAAAATAGAAAAATAATCCTAACTTTCAACCCTAACTTTCAACCCTAACTTTCAACCCTAACTTTCAACCCTAACTCTTCTCTGATTGGTTGGTACCCAAATGAGTCACATACCTAAATTTTCGTATTCCCCTATAACCCTGGGCCAAACAAAAATAGAAAAATAATCCTAACTTTCAACCCTAACTTTCAACCCTAACTTTCAACCCTAACTCTTCTCTGATTGGTTAGTACCCAAATGAGTCACATACCTAAATTTTCGTATTCCCCTATAACCCTGGGCCAAACAAAAATAGAAAAATAATCCTAAGTGTCAACCCTAACTTTCAACCCTAACTTTCAACCCTAACTTTCAACCCTAACTTTCAACCCTAACTCTTCTCTGATTGGTTAGTACCCAAATGAGTCACATACCTAAATTTTCGTATTCCCCTATAACCCTGGGCCAAACAAAAATAGAAAAATAATCCTAACTTTCAACCCTAACTTTCAACCCTAACTTTCAACCCTAACTTTCAACCCTAACTTTCAACCCTAACTCTTCTCTGATTGGTTAGTACCCAAATGAGTCACATACCTAAATTTTCGTATTCCCCTATAACCCTGGGCCAAACAAAAATAGAAAAATAATCCTAAGTGTCAACCCTAACTTTCAACCCTAACTTTCAACCCTAACTTTCAACCCTAACTTTCAACCCTAACTTTCAACCCTAACTTTCAACCCTAACTCTTCTCTGATTGGTTAGTACCCAAATGAGTCACATACCTAAATTTTCGTATTCCCCTATAACCCTAACCCTAACCCTAACCCTAACCCTAACCCTAACCCAACCCTAACTTTCAACCCTAACTTTCAACCCTAACTTTCAACCCTAACTTTCAACCCTAACTCTTCTCTGATAGGTTAGTACCCAAATGAGTCACATACCTAAATTTTCGTATTCCCCTATAACCCTGGGCCAAACAAAAATAGAAAAATAATCCTAAGTGTCAACCCTAACTTTCAACCCTAACTTTCAACCCTAACTTTCAACCCTAACTCTTCTCTGATTGGTTAGTACCCAAATGAGTCACATACCTAAATTTTCGTATTCCCCTATAACCCTGGGCCAAACAAAAATAGAAAAATAATCCTAAGTGTCAACCCTAACTTTCAACCCTAACTTTCAACCCTAACTTTCAACCCTAGCTCTTCTCTGATTGGTTAGTACCCAAATGAGTCACATACCTAAATTTTCGTATTCCCCTATAACCCTAACCCTAACCCTAACCCTAACCCTAACCCTAACCCTAACCCTAACTTTCAACCCTAACTTTCAACCCTAACTTTCAACCCTAACTCTTCTCTGATTGGTTAGTACCCAAATGAGTCACATACCTAAATTTTCGTATTCCCCTATAACCCTAACCCTAACCCTAACCCTAAGTGTCAACCCTAAGTGTCAACCCTAAGTGTCAACCCTAAGTGTCAACCCTAAGTGTCAACCCTAACTTTCAACCCTAACTTTCAACCCTAACTTTCAACCCTAACTCTTCTCTGATTGGTTAGTACCCAAATGAGTCACATACCTAAATTTTCGTATTCCCCTATAACCCTGGGCCAAACAAAAATAGAAAAATAATCCTAAGTGTCAACCCTAACTTTCAACCCTAACTTTCAACCCTAACTTTCAACCCTAACTTTCAACCCTAACTCTTCTCTAATTGGTTAGTACCCAAATGAGTCACATACCTAAATTTTCGTATTCCCCTATAACCCTAACCCTAACCCTAACCCTAACCCTAACCCTAACTCTTCTCTGATTGGTTAGTACCCAAATGAGTCACATACCTAAATTTTCGTATTCCCCTATAACCCTGGGCCAAACAAAAATAGAAAAATAATCCTAAGTGTCAACCCTAACTTTCAACCCTAACTTTCAACCCTAACTTTCAACCCTAACTCTTCTCTGATTGGTTAGTACCCAAATGAGTCACATACCTAAATTTTCGTATTCCCCTATAACCCTAACCCTAACCCTAACCCTAACCCTAACCCTAACCCTAACCCTAACCCTAACCCTAACCCTAACTTTCAACCCTAACTCTTCTCTGATTGGTTAGTACCCAAATGAGTCACATACCTAAATTTTCGTATTCCCCTATAACCCTGGGCCAAACAAAAATAGAAAAATAATCCTAAGTGTCAACCCTAACTTTCAACCCTAACTTTCAACCCTAACTTTCAACCCTAACTTTCAACCCTAACTCTTCTCTGATTGGTTAGTACCCAAATGAGTCACATACCTAAATTTTCGTATTCCCCTATAACCCTGGGCCAAACAAAAATAGAAAAATAATCCTAAGTGTCAACCCTAACTTTCAACCCTAACTTTCAACCCTAACTTTCAACCCTAACTTTCAACCCTAACTTTCAACCCTAACTCTTCTCTGATTGGTTAGTACCCAAATGAGTCACATACCTAAATTTTCGTATTCCCCTATAACCCTGGGCCAAACAAAAATAGAAAAATAATCCTAAGTGTCAACCCTAACTTTCAACCCTAACTTTCAACCCTAACTTTCAACCCTAACTTTCAACCCTAACTCTTCTCTGATTGGTTAGTACCCAAATGAGTCACATACCTAAATTTTCGTATTCCCCTATAACCCTGGGCCAAACAAAAATAGAAAAATAATCCTAAGTGTCAACCCTAACTTTCAACCCTAACTTTCAACCCTAACTTTCAACCCTAACTTTCAACCCTAACTTTCAACCCTAACTCTTCTCTGATTGGTTAGTACCCAAATGAGTCACATACCTAAATTTTCGTATTCCCCTATAACCCTAACCCTAACCCTAACCCTAACCCTAACCCTAACCCTAACCCTAACCCTAACCCAAATGAGTCACATACCTAAATTTTCGTATTCCCCTATAACCCTGGGCCAAACAAAAATAGAAAAATAATCCTAACTTTCAACCCTAACTTTCAACCCTAACTTTCAACCCTAACTTTCAACCCTAACTCTTCTCTGATTGGTTAGTACCCAAATGAGTCACATACCTAAATTTTCGTATTCCCCTATAACCCTGGGCCAAACAAAAATAGAAAAATAATCCTAACTTTCAACCCTAACTTTCAACCCTAACTTTCAACCCTAACTTTCAACCCTAACTCTTCTCTGATTGGTTGGTACCCAAATGAGTCACATACCTAAATTTTCGTATTCCCCTATAACCCTGGGCCAAACAAAAATAGAAAAATAATCCTAACTTTCAACCCTAACTTTCAACCCTAACTTTCAACCCTAACTCTTCTCTGATTGGTTAGTACCCAAATGAGTCACATACCTAAATTTTCGTATTCCTCTATAACCCTGGGCCAAACAAAAATAGAAAAATAATCCTAAGTGTCAACCCTAACTTTCAACCCTAACTTTCAACCCTAACTTTCAACCCTAACTTTCAACCCTAACTCTTCTCTGATTGGTTAGTACCCAAATGAGTCACATACCTAAATTTTCGTATTCCCCTATAACCCTGGGCCAAACAAAAATAGAAAAATAATCCTAAGTGTCAACCCTAACTTTCAACCCTAACTTTCAACCCTAACTTTCAACCCTAACTTTCAACCCTAACTCTTCTCTGATTGGTTAGTACCCAAATGAGTCACATTCCTAAATTTTCGTATTCCCCTATAACCCTAACCCTAACCCTAACGTTTATCTCTATGGCAATGAACAGACCCGCTTATTGCCCCCCGGTCCGACCCCCCAGAGATGGACTCCAACTGGACAAGCACAGTCTCACCAAGTATGTGGAGGGCACTGATCGGATTGACATGTTTCTAAGGAACTTTGAAACGCAGTGCCGGCGGTACGGGGTGCTTCCCCAGCATAGGGTTGCACGCCTGGACCCGCTACTCTCCAGCTTGGCTAAACAGACTTTGATGGCGCTTACAGAGGAGTTTGCTGATGACTATGACCACCTGAAAGAACTTTTGCTGTTTCAGCATGGTTTTACCCCTGAAGCTTACCGGGGTAAGTTCCGCCTGGAGGAGAGGCACCCTCAGGAGACCTATGTCACTTATGTGACCCGCATGGCTTTGTATGGGTTACACTGGGTGGAGGGCTCTGAGGCCAAGACTTACCAACGCCTGCTGGACCTCATCTTTCAGGAGCAGCTCATGCAGCAGTGCCCGCCGGCGGTGAGGGCTTTTGTGTATGATAAAAAGCCCAAGACCTACACCGAGGCGGCGAGGATGGCAGATGACTATGTGGTCAGCCGGTCCCAGATGACCGCCAAGGTACCAGCCAAAGCGGTAACCCCACCGGCGCCGGCCAAGAAAGCTGTGAGTACCCCCCAGTGGACCCAAAAGCCGCCTGCGGGCAGCGGGTCACAGAAGGCGGGAGAGCTCCGGCATGAGCGCCGGTGCTACAATTGCAACAGCACTGGTCACATCAGACCAGATTGCCCGGAACCCCTGCGTTCCAACGGACCCTATCGAGGGCAACGCACCCCAGCTGCAAAGCCGGTAGCCCGCGTGCGGGTGGCTTCCACCAAAGAACCAGGACCGGTCATGGAAACAACTCCCAGCGAGACGTCCCATGTCACCCCTACCCCGGTTTCTTCAGTGCCTACAGCCAGGAGCGGAGGACATCACAGCGCAGACCTGCAGCAGACGGACGGCAGGAGCAAGCATCTCACCCCGGTCACAGTCGGTGACCGGCAAGCAGTTGGCTTACTTGATTCAGGAGCTGCAGTGACCCTGGTCCGACCTGATATGGTCCGGCCAGAGGAATTGATCCCAGGCCCTGGGATACAGATCACTGTGGCTGACGGAGAGCCACGTTTCCTGCAGGTGGCCCGCATTTTTTTGGATTGGGGGGTGGGCAAGGGTGTGCGGGAGGTGGGGGTTTTACCAGGTTTGGATGCTGAAATTCTTTTGGGCAATGACCTGGGACCGATGACCTGCACCTACGACCGTGTGCCCCAGCCCGCTGCAGTGGCGGCGGTTACCCAGAGCCAGACCGCGGCAATGTCGGCGGTGGCCACCCCAGTCCCCCAGCCTTTGGGACCAACGTTAGCGGAGGGCACAGAGGAGCCCAGGGAGGTAAGCCAGGATCAGTTGCAACCACAGGCTGACTTACTGTTCCCCCTTACCGTGTCCCCTTCCCCTGACAATGACATGACTGGGGGGGGGCAGATTTAGGAGCCCAGTTTAGGGAGGCAGTGAAGGCAGACCCTACCCTGGCCGGCGTGAGACTTCGGGCGTCCGAATCTCAGGCAGGGGAGGGCACTGAGCGCTGCCTATGGCATAAGGGACTCCTATACAGAGAAGAAGGGAACCCGAGAATAGAGAAGGGATTGACCGGTAAGCGACAGCTAGTAGTACCCCAGGGGTACCGACAGCAATTGTTATGGGTAGCTCACTCTATTCCGTTAGCGGGACATCAGGGGGTCACCAGAACGCGAGCCCGGTTATTGCAGCGTTATTTCTGGCCGGGGGCATCCAGGGATGCGGATGATTTCTGCCGCTCCTGTGATGCCTGCCAGCGAGTAGGTAAGGCGGGCGACCGTGTGAAGGCACCCCTGAGACCCCTACCGATAATAGGGGAACCCTTCCAGAAGGTAGCGATGGACCTGATAGGACCCCTCATGATTCCTAGCAGGTCAGGGAAGTGCTACATCCTCACGGTGGTGGATTTTGCCACCCGGTACCCTGAGGCGGTAGCGCTGGGCACCATAAGTGCCAAGACAGTGGCAGCAGCTTTGCTGAACATTTTTGCTAGGGTAGGTTTCCCTAGTGAGATCCTAACTGATCAGGGGTCGCAGTTCATGAGTGAACTGTTACATTGTCTCTGGGATGCCTGCGGTGTACAGCACCAGCGCACTACCCCTTACCATCCCCAAACAAACGGATTATGTGAGAGGTTTAATGGTACCCTGAAGCAGATGCTTCGGACCTTTATAGAGGCGGAGGGGAAAGACTGGGAGATTCACCTGCAGCACTTGCTGTTTGCATACCGAGAGGTACCGCAAGAATCTACAGGCTTCTCCCCCTTCGAGCTACTATATGGCCGCAGGGTACGTGGACCTCTGGACCTCTTCCGTGAGGGATGGGAGGGGAAGACTACTGCTACTGATGCTTCAGTGATCCAGTATGTAGTAGATCTCAGAGACCGGTTAGAGATGCTTATGGGGGTGGCCCAGGACCACCTCAGGGCTGCTCAGACCAAGCAGAAGCAATGGTATGACCAGCAGGCCGTAGCAGAGAATTCATCCCAGGACAGCAGGTGCTTGTTCTCAAACCCACTCGGGAGAACAAGCTGATGGCTGCCTGGTCGGGACCGTACCCGGTTATCCGAAAGGTGAATGAGTGCAACTATGTTGTACAGGTAGCGCCTGAGAGGCACAAGACATATCACATTAATATGTTAAAGGAATACAGAGCACCGAGTATGGGAGCAGTAATGGCCATTTGTAGCCCACTGCTGGAGGATCCGGCGAGCAATGCTCTGCCTGATCTCCTAGGGGAGGCAAAGCAAGGAAACACTGTTGAGCAGGTAGAGATCGGGGCACAGTTGAGTGCTAGGCAGAAGGGAGAAGCCAGGGACATGCTAGCTCAGTATAGCGCCCTCTTCACTGACATGCCAGGGACCACACATCTCACCAAACACCCAGTACACACAGGGGACCTGCAGCCTCTGCATAAGCACACTTATAGAGTGTCAGCAGAGGTCAAGACAAGTATGGAGAGAGAGATTGAGGAGATGCTGACCCTAGGGGTAATTACTCCGTCCCAGAGCCCTTGGGCAAGTCCAGTAGTCCTAGTGCCTAAGAAGGACAAAACCACCCGGTTTTGTGTGGACTACCGGTTGCTCAACGCTGGGACGGTGTCAGATGCTTACCCCATGCCCCGCATGGATGAGTTACTAGATGAACTCGCGGGGGCAAAGTATCTGACCACCATGGATCTGAGCAAAGGCTACTGGCAGATTCCCCTGACCCTGGAGGCTAGGGAGAAGTCAGCATTCTTCACTCCAAGTGGCCTCTATGAGTTTTTGGTGATGCCATTTGGGATGAAGAATGCCCCGGCTACCTTCCAACGCCTGGTCAATAGGTTACTGGAAGGGATGCAGAGCTATGCCAGGGCTTACTTAGATGACATTGCTGTCTTTAGTAATTCCTGGGAATCCCACATAGGACATGTAGCTGCGGTGCTGGATAGAATCAGGGAGGCTGGGCTTACCTTAAAACCCACTAAGTGTATGGTAGGTATGGCAGAAGTCCTGTACTTAGGGCACAGGATGGGTGGAGGGCATTTCAAGCCAGAGCCAGCCAAGGTAGAAGCCATAGTTCAGTGGCCTGTTCCAAAAACCAAGAAACAGGTCATGGCCTTTTTGGGCACCGCAGGGTACTACAGGAAATTTGTCCCACAGTACAGCGCCGTGGCCAAACCCCTGACTGATCTGACTAAGAAGCAACTGCCTGTGCTTATTACCTGGTCTCCTGCTGTGAAACTGCTTTCCAGGCACTGAAAGCTGCGCTTGCTGAGGCCCCCATCCTGGCTGCCCCAGATTATACCAAGCATTTTCTTATTCAGACTGATGCCTCAGACTTTGGTGTGGGGGCTGTGTTGAGCCAGGTGGGGGACGACGGCAAAGAGCACCCTGTGGTGTATCTCAGTCGCAAACTGCTCCCCAGGGAGGTGGCATATGCCACCATTGAAAAGGAGTGCTTGGCCATTGTGTGGGCACTCAAAAAGCTCCAGCCCTATGTCTATGGGAGGGCTTTCACGGTCATTACCGACCACAATCCCCTGAGCTGGCTACAGAGGGTATCAGGGGAAAATGCCAAACTGCTGAGATGGAGCTTGGCTTTGCAAGAATTTGAATTCACCATTCAGCACAAAAAGGGTAGTGAAAACAGCAATGCTGATGGACTTTCACGCCAGGACTATCCCTCTGAGACTGAATTCATTAATGGTGCCAGCAGTGCCCCACTCCCCGTCAGGGCCAGTGGGCCACAGGACACGCATTAAGAAGGGGAGGTGTAGAGGGAGAGAGGGGGTGGCCCGGTATTAAAGGGGTTGCACCCCATTTGGCCACCCCTGACCGCACCAGGGAGACAAGGGGTTAACTGGGCTGAGGTCCAGAAATGTGATGTAACCCTTGTTATGACATGTAAATGTATTTTCCCCTGTTCCATTGTAATGTCTGGTTACTCAGTGTTTGCATCACACACACACTAGAATCCATCCGGGAGCACAAGGGTTAATAATTCTTTAATGATTATAGCTCTTTGTGTAAGTTTCCCGCCTTTTCGGGCACCATTTTGCAGGTCCCCATTGGCCGCCATTAGGGCTCAATGCATTTCAATAGGAATTTGTGCTGTTTTCGTCCTGTTTCCTGTAGTGACCAGCAGGTGGCGTCCGAGAGGGAGAGCGGCGGTTTCCCATTGAAAGTCAATGGGCTCATTGACTTCAATGGAGATGCCTCGAGGTAACCTAGTTGGCTGCCGTCCAGACCGCAAACCGCAAAGCGGATACAATGTCCTTCAAAAGAGCTAAAATCACTGGGTCAAGTTCAACGTCAATTAGCGGGGAAATAAACTGTTTTAGGGCACCTAGGGATAAAATTCTTTTTGCCCCTAGTTCCTAAGCGTCCCCCCACTCGACCACCACCGGGTCCCCGAATCCTGGACCCCCGATAAGGGTCGAACCAGATAGAGCGGGTCGCGCCATAGGCTTTGCCGGCGGCGGCAGAAACGGCTCAGAAAAATGACTAAGTGAGAAATGCTGAATTTTAGGAATCCATATCTCCGGTTCCGGAGGGTTCAGCAGATCAGGGTTTGGGGTATCTGTAGCCACTGCTCCGGCATCGCTGCAGAACCATCCTTGACCCGCTTGGACCAACCCGACGGAGTATGGACCCCCTTGAAGTTCGGGACTTTTCCCATAAACTTCAATGGCAGAAAACCCCCATTGACTTCAATGGCGGCGATTTACCATTGAAAGTCTATGGCGGAGCTGCCCGTTGTTTTCAATGGGGATTTAGTGAAAAGCTGAGATTTCTTTTTCAATGGAGATTTTTGTATTAAAATGATTTAATGTGCATTGGTGTAACTCCGGTTTCTTAGGTCGTAGCAAGTCGCTTTTTGGACCATATGGTGTCCCAGTTCTGGCAATGCGAACTGGGAAGTTTGGACCTGCTAAACCTAACGGAACCGGATATTTTAATACGTTTATGTTTTATGCTTAATAGTGTATCTTAAGGTATGGACAAAGACCCAGAAGAGATTCTTTTGGGCCATAAGGTAGCAGATGGCCCTGGGGACGCCGCTATGTCTAGGATTTAAGTGCTGTTCAAAGAGTTTTATCACCCTCACTGTTTATCCGAAGCCCAAACCAGGGCAGGTCTTAAGTGTTCCAGTTAACACCTTTCAACAAAGGTTTTCCTGCCAGAACTCCAAATGGTAGACTGTCTGGCATTCCTGACGTAAATGTGGGGCTTCAGAAATGAGACCCCCAGAGTTCTACTGCGCATGTGCCAACTAGCAGGGGGGCATGGGTCAGAATGCTTTCCCACGTTAGTGAGTGGCTGGAGGTAATTGTAAACCAATCCCCTGTGCTTAAGGTTAAGAATAGAAGGAGAATGGTTTATAAACTGCTGTCCACCCATATATCCTTTGTCTTCGTTTGCTGATATGGTTACCTGATATCACCTGAATGATTTCCTCACTGCTGAAAGAAATGCTACATCATACTTCTCATTCCCCAACCCTTAAGTAAGTGTACTTCTTGTTCGTTACTGTATTATCTGTTGTGTTCACCTATATTCTAAGGAATAAATACAATTTATTATATCTTAAGCCTCGTTCAGTTCAAACCCAATTATTTTTGTGTAATATTAATAAGCCTGTGGAAGCTATCGTCACAAGGAGGTATTATAGTGTGTATTGTGGGGAGAATTAGTGTGTGTGTTGTTTGGGAGTGATATTCGGGAGGATTGTGTGTGCAGAAGGAAGAATGAGTGAGGGGGGAGTAAGGGAGCAGGATTGAATGAGAGGGGGTCATTGAGTGATAGCGGGGAGGGGAGGGAAGAGTGAGGAGAGTGGGTGTAGGAGGGAGCAGTGCAAGAGACCGTCGGGGGCAGAATACATGGTGAGAAGGGAGGCTGCCTAGAAGCATAAAAATCTACTTCACCACTGTTCTGTACTCTCTTCAATACTCTGTGTTACAGATCTCTCTGGCAAGAAATGGGGTCCAATGGCAAAGACTGCTCTAAATAAGATAGTATAAATGAACACAGAGAGAAATTCCAAAGAGTAACCCAAGAAAATACAAGTGAAATCTAATCGTAAGGTAATTAGTCCCATTAAGTGAAATACATAAAGGAATAGTCCATAAAAAAGCACAAAGGAAAAAAATAGGAGTACTTTATTGTGATGTTACATTTCAGAGAATATAAAATTATAGGAAAACAATTCCACTTTGTTCAGAAAACCAGAAAGTCTTGGTCCCAGGTGGACTGAATTTTTATTGCAAATAAGTTCCTTAATACACAAGTAAAGAATATAGTTACTTATTCTATTCTCTACTGTAAGACGTGCCACATTGCCCAATATTTGGGTACAGTGCCCAGATTGTGACCATGCACTACAGAGGTGAGATTCCCCCAACTCCAATTTGCTACACACTCCAAGAGAGATTATTGTGATCAGAGGTGGAATGAGAGGGGTGAGAAGGGTCGCTGCCCAGGGAGTAGCCTGACAGGGGGTACAGAAATCTCTTTTGGTGCATATATTGCGGAGCTGCATTGATTGACTTGTCAATCAGCTCTGCTGCCTATCCCATTGACATCATGATCCGGCACTGTGATCAGCTGCAGCGCTGACCCAGGTGTGTTAGTGCAGCACTTTACAGGGAGGGAACAGAGGTTGTGGATGACAGATGCTGGGGATAGGCCATGAGTACGGGCCAGAGTAAGGTGGAGACTTTCTGTACTCTGCATACAGGACACTGCATGCATGTCTGTGTGTGTGTGTGTGTGTGTGTGTGTATTCCAAGTGTCAGTGTGCATAAGTAAGTGTGCTCTGTAAGTATGCCTGTGTGGCAGGTATAGGGGGGTGGTTCAGCTGGAGGAACTTATCCAGGCACAAAAGCACATAGATGCCCCAGATTATACCACCCCAAATGCTGATAATATCCTGCTGCACTTTACAGAAGATGATGCAGATGTCAGTGGGTGGTGGGTTCATTAAATCCATCCATCATATCATAGCCACACTGTGCATATGATGTACTGAATCAATCACAGGAAGACATCTCCATGGTAGGGGTAGAAGTTAACAGAATATGTCCAGCACTGTGGTGTGTAGCCCATAAATAATAATTGTGCACATTACAGAACATACTTGCAACTGCAAGATCATTTTGCTGCTTGTAGTGTTTGCTCTTGTCCTGTGCAGTGTTGTCGTAGATCCGTCTCTTCAGTGTTCACTGCAATAAAAGTAAGACATTGCATTAATATTACAGAAGTTTGGGAGCTGAAATCCCACTATGCTGCAGACATTTTCCCTTTGCATAAGATTCTTGTGATTATATCTCAATGATGATCAATAACAACTACATCATAACACAGCCGCTCAATACAAAATATGTATTTGCTATCAATGGTCATGGAGGCCAAACGTCACACAATGTACAGATATACTGCTGCGGCCGAGTTTATTCGAGCATTTGCCCGTTCTTCGCCGCAGCAGTAACCTGGCGCGCGCCGGAGGGTGCCGGGCGCACGCCGAAGCAGCGGAGGAGCGCCCTCCGATCGGGGCTTTCTCCCTTCCGCTGCCGGGTCCGTCGGGTCCCCCGGAACCCCCTGCCGCTGTCCCCCACATCGCGGGACACCAGTGCTCCCTCGGGGAGCCCTGGACGCGCGTGCAGGGGGCGCAGGCACCCGATGACGCGTGACCGTGCATCGGTGATGCGCGGCACGCTGAGGGAGTGCGGCTAGCACGCCGGGGCATCCCCCGGCTTGCGGTGCTAGCCGTGCTTCAATAAAACGTGTCGGTAGTGTAGCAAGGATTATTTCTTCCTCTGGTGCATTATGATGGGATGTGTTGTAAGATTCTGCATTATTAGCATCACTGAATCTTTTGGAAACTGAGTAATATTCTATGTTTTAATGCAATATTATGGATGATCAGCCGGTAAAATAAAGCTTACTGTATCTGTAGCCATGCTCTACCCATGATGTGCTGAATCAATGACTGCAGAGTGATTCAGAGTGGTAAACATGACTGGAACTCATCTCTGAATAGAGGACAGAACAGCAGTGCAGAGTAGGAGGTGAATGTATCTCAAATGGAAGACTTAGTAGCTGTGTGGGGAGTAGACAGTACAGACTGATCAAATAAATAGTTAAAGGAGTATCTTCAACATTACTTGGCTTTGTTATCAACATTGAAGTTTCTCTTGTTTTTTCTGTTCTTTAAATCACTACTACTGATGCCATGTGTAACCTGTACTGAGAGATATACTCTACTGGCCTAGATGAAACCATATGATGCAAACAGGATTCATCCCACTCCAGATTCATATGATTGCACCACTTCAACCTTTAATAAAACACATAGAACTACAGCAGTGCGCTACTGCACATGTTCTTGTTATGAATGGTAGTAGATGTGGTCCTTGGGTCAATACTTCATACAGCAGCCACACTCTACTCATGATGTATTGAATCAACAAAAACCTGCATGGTACAGATCACAGGAAGGGTAGAGTAGAGGGGAATATGTCCAATGCGAAACCCTTAGCAGCTGGATTGTGTGGAGTCAACAAAACGACAAATACTAAATGAGAAATATACACATTGCTTATCTGTCTCTGTGTAGTCATTTTCCTCCTCTTCAACTGTCTTTCAAAATTTCTCTTCTGACAGAAAAGAAACACATGGCTTCAATATTCACTGTTCTTCCCTCCTGAAATAAAAGTTAAGCATTGCATGGTTATGATCATACATACAATGAACCTTGCGCCAAACCATGTGATCCAAAGTAAATCCACCTCCCTCCCATAGCTGTGTTCCTTCTAGAGCTTCTACCACACAAGTCATTAATGTTCGTGACACTGTACTGCAGTCACAGTCTGCACACAAAGTACTGAATCAATTACATCACACTGAAAAGGCAGTCTACATGATGCAATAGTTAACCATAATAACTCTGTCATGCAAATGACAGGAAAACCTATATGTATATCATTAGGGGAGAGGGGAAAAATAATTAAAAAATAAGTGCGACAAATAAAAACAGATTATAGGAAAGTAAATCCTTGCCCTGGGAACTTTACAATCTAATAGAAATGTTAGAAGACTTAAAGAGAGGCAGCAGTTGGGGGAAGAAGTGCAGTAGATGACAATGCTTGTCCTTAATGGTGGGTACAATTAGTAGAAAGCACATCTTGGGAACAATAGTTGTTAGCAGTGACTGTGGGTGTGGGACAGTAGCCACGAGTCAAAGTTTTTTAAATGCTTGATTTAAGTCGTGAATTTTAAGATTGGTCTTACATGTGGGTGGAAGAGGTTATGTTGGCATATACTGAGTGTGAGGAAGTTTCACATGTACGGTGCAGTGATGGAAAATGGTTTCAGGCAAGTGAGAGAACAGTAGAGGTGAAAGAAGTTTACAGGAGACAGTTATGGTTATAGTGCAAGAGACAAGCAAGGGCATAACGAGAGATCAAAGATGATATGCAAGAAGGAGCAGATTAATGGAGAGCCTTAACAAAAAGGTAAGGAGGAGAACTTTGTAGGTGATACAAAAACTTGATGGGATGCCAGGACAGGGATTTAAGGAGATGAGCAGAGACTGTTGTGGGAGAAAGTGAGATAATTCAAGCAGCAGAGTTTTGCATAGGAGAAAGTTGTGAAGCATGGAGGCCTGTTAGTAGTATGTTAAAATAACCTATAGGATAACAGTATACATTGGAGTTTTAGCAGTAGGTTGAGAGGGGAAAGGGAAGATCTTGGCAATATTACAGAGAAAGAGGCAACACATTTTACCCATAGCCGTGCATGTGAATGGAGATGGAATTGAAGAGCCAAATGTTACTCCTATGCAACATGTTTGATGACAAGATAGATGGTAGTACTGTTTACTGTGATGGAGAAAGGGGATAATATGAGCCCAGTGTTAGACATTAAGTTTAAGGCAGTGGAGTGCCATCCATGAGCATATTGCCAGGAGACAACCCAAGAGTAGGGACTGGATTGCAGGAGTGAGAACAGGGGTGGATAGATTTGTGTGTGTATCATCCGCATAGAGATTATATCTAAGGCCAAAAGCATTGATGAAGTCACCAAATGATAGTATGTAGAGAGAAAGAGAGATCTCAGAACAGAGCCCTGATGTATACCCACAGACAGATCAATAGAAGACGAAGACATGTTAGCAACAGAGATGGAGAATGTGTGACAGGAAAGTTATGATGAAAACCAGGATAGAACTTTGTTACTGATACCAAGAGAGAGTTTAGAATATGAAGGAGGAGAGTGATTGAGAGCATCAAACGCAGCCGATAGATCAAGTAGGATTAGTAGGGAAAAACCTTGGGAATTAGCTTTAAGCACAGTCTGTAGAACGTGCTGTACGAAAGGCAGGTTGTAAAGGATCCAGGAGGGCATGTGATTTAAGAATGTTGACACTAGCAATTAGAAGGCAAACAGCATGAGGGATACAGAGCGGTAGTTAGTAAGGCACATAGGGTGTAGTTTGTTTCTGACAAAAGGGTGACCGCTACAGGCTTAAAGTAAGAGGGCAAAAATCCAGAGAATAGGGAGAAATTGAAGATGTGGGTGAGAGTGGGGACTAAGAGATGCAGTAAGGTGTGAGGGGATACGATCTAGAGGGCATGTGGTAGAGGGAGAATAGAAGATGATTAGCTTCCAGCTCTGTAAGAGAAGAAAAGGAGTCAAGTGCAGAAGGAGATTTGGGTAGAAGGAGAGAAGGGGGAAGGGACAGAAGGAATCTCCTTTTGGGTGGCATCCACCTTGCCTCTGAAGTAGTCAAATGCTTGAGGAGAAGTGAAGGAAGGATGGCAAGTGGGAGGAGAAGGTCAGTGGAGGGAGTCAAATACAGAGAAAAAAACAGCGTAAATTAAATTTGAGTGTTGATGAGTGTGGAAAAAAGTAGTGTATTTAGCCCTAGAGAGCAGCTTTATACAGGACAGGAGACATTTTTACTGTAGAAAAATCAAACAAAGTGTGAGATTTCCTCCGTAGGTATTAAGAACAGCGAGTGGAAGTGTGATGAGTGTGTTTGGGAATTTAGCCAAGGGTGTGGGTTAGAGGGATGAGTGTGTCAGAGCCTATAGGGGGCATATAGATAGGAGGATAGCATTGTAAGAGTTAATAAGATTGTTAGTTTAAGCAGAAAGAAAGAGAGAGAAGAGAGAAGAGAGGTTAGAGTAGATGTCAGAGGAGAGTTTAATTAAGCAGAGGCAAATCAGTGGGACAGGTAAGATGCGGTGAGGGGAATGACTGATTGTGACTGATGAGAGCAGAAGAGGTTATGTACAACTAGAGCCTTGTTAGTAAGAGTGGACATTCCAGAGGGCACAGGAGAAGGGAAGAGAAAAGTAAGGAAAGGAATGTGGATTACATTAGATAGGTTAACACTCTTAGTAGGGAGGCCTGATGTGTATATGAGCCGGTCCAAGATTATAAGAGATATCCCCCAACATCAGCGAGCATAGAAGGAGACACAGAGATAGGTGTAGAGAGAGACAGAGATAGGGATATGTAGAGAGAGAAGGGCGTCAAGAGAATGAGACAGATAGGCGTAGAGAGAGGAGACATAGAGAGAGGGGGCTTTGAGAGGGGGGCGTAGAGAATGAGGGAAGGTGGAAGAGAATAGGATGTGCAGGAGTGCATTTCATTGAGCAGTGCAGAAATAGCTGCAATAGAGGTCTGTACAAATGGTGCTTTGTGTAGACACATGCAAAGGTAGGGGAAGGAAAGTGTATAGAACATGTGGATAAAAGCAGGAGTGTGGAAGTTAGAGAAATTAGAAAAGTTTTACAGAGGAGTGAGGAAACAGTAAACAGAAAGAACAAGAGAGAGGTTACATTGGGATGACGTGCTGTGGTAGAGAGAAATGCTAGGAGAGAGCCTCCAGATATTAGAGGACATGAATTGAGAGAGCAAATGTATAAATCAAAACCGGAGGGGGAGGTATAGCACGAAAGCTTGCACAGCAGTTGATGAAGATTATAGTCTTAAAGTTGCGTGTACCTGTCAGGGCACTCAAGAAGGTCAATGCTCACAAGTGCAGAGTTCATGAAGAAATGCTGAATCCAGTTCCCCTCCAATTTAATTTTAATATAACTTTTTCATTCTTCATTACTGCAAAAAGCAAACAAAACAAAACCACAATGCATTACTATTTTCAAAATGGATTGAATGACATATTCAACAGTAACTGTGTGATGCCAATATTGCCTTCTCACTCGTAGGCCAGTACGGTCAGGTACCCAGTACTGATAAAACAATAAGTGCCCATACTAAGTACCAATATGAATTATAAGGAAATGTAAAATCTCCAGGTCTCTCTCCATCTCTGCAACAGATATATGGATAAGCCCATATTAAGGCATCACGTGACCGGAGCCGTCACTGACTGGGTATACGCAAAGATGCAGGGAGATGCAAAGAAAGGGAGGGAGAGAGACAGGGAGAAGATGGGAAACGGAGGGAGGCACGGATGGCAGGCCTCTCTCTTTCACTGGTGCATGCAAGGAGCTGGTCCCAACATCCACAAAGTGTGTGTGTATTATTGGTTGTGTTTTATGGCGGTAGGAGGATAGTGTGTATATTGTGTGTGTGTGGGAGTATTATATTGTGTGTAGGGTATTATAGTGTGTATATTATGTTGAGGTGCAGAGGAGAGTGTTAGATTGGGTATCTTGTGTTAGGGGGTATTGTGTATATTGTGTTTAAGACTATAATATTATTGGGGAGATTATTATTGAGGAGGTATTAAAGTGTGTATTGTGGGGAGTATTAGTGTATGTATTATTTGTGGGTGACAGATGCTGTGGGTAGGCCAAGAGTACGGGCCAGACTAAGGTGGAGACTTTCTGTACTCTGCATACAGGACTCTACATGTACTGCAGAGGTGAAATTCCCCCAACTCCAATTTGCTACACTCTCCAAGAGAGAATATTGTGATCAGAGGTGGAAGATGAGCAGGGTCACTGCCCAGGGAGTAGCCTGTCAGGGGGCATGGAAATCTCTTTTGGTGCGTATGTTGCCACGTGGCATTGATTGACCGGTCAATTAGCACTGCTTCCTATCACAGTGACATGATCCGGTGCTGTGATCGGTTGCAGCGCTGACCAAGGTGTGTTAGTGCAGCAATTTACAGGGAGGGAACAGAGGTTGTGGGTGACAGATGCTGGGGGTAGGCCAAGAGTACGGGCCAGAGCAAGGTGGAGATATTCTGTACTCTGCATGCCCATCCTGCATGCCCAGGACTCTGCATGCATGCCAGTGGCTGTGGGGTGTGTGTGTAGGTATGCCAAGTGTCAGTGTGCATAAGTAAGTGTGCTGTGTGTGCAAGTAAGTTTGCCTGTGTGCAGGAGGTGTAGGGGGGTGGGGGGCGGGGGGCGGTTCAGCTGGAGGACTTTACCCAGCACAAAAGCACATAGATGCCTCTGATTATATCACCCCAAATGCTGATAATATCCTGCTGTAGATGCACTTTACAGAAGATGATACAGATGTCATCAGTGTTTGGTGGGTTCATTAAATCAATCCATCATATAATAGCCACACTGTGCATATGATGTACTGAATCAGTAACACCAATCACAGGAAGACATCTCCATGGTAGGGGTAGTGTTGAAGTTAACAAAATATGTCCAGCACTGTGGTGTGGAGCCCATACATAATAATTGTGCACATTACCAGAACAACATATTGTCAACTGCATGATCATTTTGCTGCTTGTAGTGTATACTCTTGTCCTGTGCAGTGTTGTAGTAGATCCGTCTCTTCGGTGTTCACTGCAATAAAAGTAAGACATTGCATTAATATTACAGAAGTTTGGGGGCTGAAATCCCACTATGCTAATGACAGTTTCCCTTTGCATAAGATTCTTGTGATTATATCTCAATGATGATCAATAACAACTACATCATAACACAGCTGCTCTATACAGAATATGTATTTGCCATCAATGGTCATGGAGGCAATATGTCACACAATGTACATATATAGCAAGGATTATTTCTTCCTCTGGTGTATTATGATGGGAGGGTGAGATTCTGCATTATCAGCATCAGTAAATCTGTAGGAAACTGAGTGATATTCTATTTTTTAATGCAATATTAGGGTAAAATAAAGCTTGCTGTATCTATAGCCATGCTCTACCCATGATGTGCTGAATCAATGACTGCAGAGCGATTTAGAGTGGTAAACATGACTTGAACTCATCTCTGAATAGAGGGTAGCACAGTAGTGCAGAGTAGAAGGTGAATGTATCTCAAATGGAAACCCTTAGCAGCTGTGTGGGGAGTAGACAGTACAGACTGACCAAGTAAATAGTAAAAAGTAGTAACTTCAACATTACTTGGTTTTGTTCTCCACTCCTGTTTTTCTGTTCTTTAAATCACTAATACTGATGCCATATGTAACCTGTACTGAGAGTTATATACTCTACTGGCCTAGATCAAATTAAATGATGCAAACAGGATCCCTCCCACTCAAGATTCATATGATTGCACCACCTCAACCTTTCATAGCAATAACATAGAACTGCAGCAGTGCGCTACTGCACATGTTCTTGTTATGAATGGTAGTAGATGTGGTCCTTGGGTCAGTACTTCATACTGTAGCCACACTCTATTCATGATGTATTGAATCAACAAAAATCTGCATGGTACAGATCACAGGAAGGGGTGGAGTAGAGGTGAATATGTCCAATGCGAAACCCTTAGCAGCCGGATTTTTTGGAGTCAATAAAACGACAAATACTAAATGAGAAATATACACATTGCTTATCTGTCTCTGTGTAGTCATTTTCCTCCTCTTCAACTGTCCTTCAATTTTCTATTTTGCAAGAAAATGAACACATGGCTTCAATATTCACTTCTGTTCTGCAGTCTTTCCTCTTGAAATAAAAAAGTTAAGCATTGCATTATTATTATTATAATTATTATTGACGATACATACAATGAACCTTGCTCCAAACCATGTGATACAAAGCAAATCCACCTCCCTCCCACAGCTGTGCTCCTTCTAGAGCTTCTACCACACAAGTTATTCATGTCAGTGAAACTGTACTGCAGTCCCGGTCTGCACACAATCTACTGAATCAATGACATCACACTGTGTCACACAATGTCATGCTAACGACAGGAAACAATCTTTGTATATATCTTTGTATATATAATAATAATAATAATAATAATAATAATAATAATAAAAAAAATAAGACAGGACAGACACTCCTACATTGCAATCAATAGAAAATAACTGGGACAGGCACTTCAAGGATGCATACGGTCCCGGATAAACTGTAGCTACCTATACACGTGTGCCTTGTCTCTAGACTCTGCAAATATCTCTATTTATATACCACCCATTGTGTACTCAGCGCTTTACAAGAGAGACCAAAAAGTACAGGAAATTATTATACAATAAATTCAACAAACAAAAACAGACAATAGGAAAGTAAATCCCTGTCCTGGGTAGTTTACAATCTAAGAGAAATGTAAGGAGACTTACAGAGAGACAACAGGTGGGGGAACAAGTGCAGTAGATGACAATGCTTGTCCTTAATGGTGGGTACTTGTAGTATAAAGCACTTCTTGGGAACAATAGTTAGTGACTGAATGAGTGACAGTAGCAACGAGTAAAAGCTATTGAAATGCTTCATTTAAGTTGTGAATTTTAAGGTTGATCTTAAATGTGGGTGGAAGAGGGTATGTTGGCATATACTGAGTGTGTGTGAGTTTCACAGGTAAATTGATGGGAAAGGGTTTCAGGCAAGAGAGCGAGTGCGCAGTAGAGGTGTAAGAAGTATAATGGAGACAGTTATTAGTAGAGCTTAGGAGACGAGGAAGGGCATAACGAGACCAAAGATGATATGTAGGAAGGAGCAGATGAATAGAGAATAGTGTTGGACTGGGTCCTCAACTATAAAAAAATGGGTAACGGGTACCCGGCCAAAATGAAAGGTTCTACCCGGTCGGGTACACGGTTTGGCACTTACCTTCCGGGTGGCGGTGACATCTAGGATCAGCAGCAGTCCTGTGACGGTGGCAGCATCTGTGGTGTCTTCAGCCGGCGGGGGAGCTGCAGGCTCACAGACACAGCTTACCTGCTTCGGTGCTGTGGAAGTGATTCCTGCAGCTCCCCCCGCCAGGTGAAGACACCTCTGATGCTGCCAACATCAGAGGACTGCTGCTGCTGATCCTAGATGTCTTAGGAAAGGTAAGTATAAAAGATTATTTCCAGCTGCCCTGACATTACCCGACGCCGGGTATTACCCGGCCAAGTCCACTTCTCAGTGGCCGGTTTCGAGTAATGTCCGGGTAGCTGGAAATGTGTTGGGTAACGCCGGGTACTCGGTACACCACTAATAGAGAACCTTAACAAAAAGGTAAGGAGGAGAACTTTGTAGGTGATCTGAAACTTGATGGGAAGCAAGGAGAGGGATTTAAGGAGGAGGAGGAGATGAGCAGATACTGTTGTGGGAGAAAGGGAAATTATTCAAGCAGCAGAGGTTTGGATAGATTGCAAATGAGAAAGTTGTGAAGCAGGGAGCCCTGTTAGCAGTATGTTAACCCATACGATAAGGGCATGCATTGGCGTTTTAGCAGTAGATTGACAGAGAAAAGGGCAAATCTTGGAAATATTACAGAGAAAGAATCGACAAACTTTAGCCAGTGTCGTGAATGAAGATGGAAAGGGAAGAGTCAAATGTTACTCCTAGGCAATGTGCTTTCATGACAGGATGATGGTAGTACTGTTTACTGCGATGGAGAAAGGTGATATTAGGCCAGATTTAGGGGGAAATATGAGGAGCTCAGTTTTAGACATTAGGTTTAAGGCAGAAGAGTGTCATCCATGGAGGATATAGCCAGGAGGCGACCCGAAACTAGGAACTAAATTGCAGGAGTGACGGTAGGGTGGATAGGTGTGTGTATCATCTGCATAGAGATGATATCAAGGGCCAAAATAGTTGATAAGGTCAACTAGTGATAGTATGTAGTGAGAGAGGTCCCAGAACAGAGTCCTGAGGTATACCAACAGACAAAACAACAGGAGACAAAGACACGTTAGCAACAGAGATGGAGAATGTGTGATGGAGAAGTATGATGAAAACCAGGATATAAGTTTGCTGCGGATACGAAGAAAGAGTTTAGAATATGAATGAGAAGAGTGATTGACAGTATCAAAAGCAGAAGAGAGATCAAGCAGGATTAGTAAGTAAAATGGACCTTGGGAATTTTCTTTATGTACATAATTGGTTACATTGGGAAAGGCAGATTGTGAAGGGCCCAGAGGAGCATGTGATTTAAGAATGTTGATCAAACGGGAGATCACAAGACGTTCTAGCAATTAGGAGGCAAATGGTAGGACGGATACAGGGCGATAGTTAGAAATTCACACAAGGTCAAGGTTATTTTTGAGAATAGGGGTGACCACTGCATGCTTAAAAGGAAGAGTTGAAAGAGCCAAAGGATATGGAGGAATTGAAGATGTGGGTGAGAGTGAGAATATAGGATTGAGAGGGCATGTGGTAGAGGGAGAAGAGAAGATCAGGTTCCAGCTTTGTGACAGGAGAAAAGGAGTCAAGAGTGCAATGAGATCTAGATAGAAAAAGAGAGAGGGGGAAGGGAGAGAACGAATCTACTTGTGGATGGCATCCACCTTGCCTCAAGTGAGCAAAGGCTTGAGGAGAAATAAAGGATGGATGTTAAGTGGGAGGAGAAAGTCAGTGGTGGGACTCAAATACATAGAAGACAGTGTGAATGAAATTGGAGTGTTGATGAGTGAGGAAAAAGTAGTGTTTGACCTTAAAAAAAGGAGCAGAGTTTTACAGAACAGGACAAAGGTTTAGTGTAGAAAATCAGACTGTGAGATTTCCTCCATAGGTGTTAAGAGCAGCAGTGTGATGTGATGAAGTGTGATGAGAGCGTGCTTGTGAATTAAACCAATGCATGGGTTAGGCTGCGTCTATAGTAAGCACGCAACAGAAGGCAAAGTTAGCGCATGCCTGTCGCTCCAGCAATCCCTGCACTGAGGTCCGAGGCGACGGGGAGGCCCTGCATCGCTCGCACGCACTGTGGACGACCAAGCGTGTGCCCATGATAATCACGGCCTTAGAGGGATGAGTGTGTCAGAGCCTAGAAGGGGCATATAGATGATGGAGGAGGAGGGAGGAGGAGATGATAGCATTGTAAGAGTTAACAAGATAGTTAGTTTAAGCAGAAAGTGAGGAGAGGTTAGAGATAAGGGTAGATGTCAGAGGAGAGAGTTCAATTAAGCTGAGGTATCGAGTAGGACAGGGGTGAGGGGAATGAGAAGTGGTGGACATTCCAGAGGGCACGTGAGAAGGGAAGAGTAAAGTGAGACAAGGAATGTGGATTACATTAGATGGGTTAATACGCTTAGCAGGGAGGTGGAGAGAGAGGCAAGAGGCAGAGGGTGGTGTAGGGGTAGAGGAAGAGATGTTGCATGTACCTTGTCAGAACATTAAAGAACGTCAATTCACACTGGTGCAGAGTTGATGATGAAATGCTGAATCCAGTTCACGTCCAATTCAATTTTAACAGAACTTTTTCATTCTTCATTACTGCAAAAAAAAAAGTAAAAAACAATGCATTACTATTTTCAAAATGGATTGAATTCCCCCACCAATGACTATGTGTTACCAATATATCCCTCTCAGTCCCACTGCAGCACATACTGTACCAGTGTGAAAGTAAGAAGGTACACAGTACCGGTAAAACAATACGTGCCGGTACTATGCACCATATGAATTATAAGGGGATGTAAATCTCCCAGTCTCTCTCCATATCCGCAACAGAGCGGGCTCCGGTCAGTGGCATGGATGCCCATATATGGGTATGCTCATATTTGGGCATCCCATGTCACTGACCGGAGCCGGCTCTGAGTATAGGGATATATGCGGAGACGCAGAGGTGCAAGGAAATGGGAGGAGGCACGGTGAGAAACAGGGAGAGACCACAGGAAGATAGAGGGCAACAACTTCCACAAGGTACTTGTATGGGTATAATTGTTTGTATTTTGTGCAGAGGGGGTAATTTCAGATAAAATACAATTCTCCACCCTCTACGAAACAATTCCACTTTGTTCAGTAAGCCAGAAAGTCTTGGTCCCATGTGGACTGAATTTAATGCAAATAAGGTCCTTAATACACAAGTAAAGAATAAAGTTACTTATTCTCTACTGTAAGAAGTGCCACATTGCCCACTATTTGGGTCCTGTGCCCAGATTGTGACCATGCATGGCAGAGGTGAGATTCCCCCAACTCCAATTTGCTACACTCTCCAAGAGAGATAATTGTGATCAGAGGTGGAACTAGGGGAGGGTGTGAGCAGGGTCACTGCCCAGGGAGTAACCTGACTGGGGGCACGGAAATCTCATTTAGTGCATATGTTGCGGCACTGCATTGATTGACCGGTCAATCTGCACTGCTGCCTGTCACAGTGACATCCTGATCGGGCACTGTGATCAGCTATAGCACTGACCCAGGTGAGATAGTTCAGCACTTTACAAGGAGGGAACAGATGTTGTGGGTGACAGATGCTGGAGGTAGGCCAAGACTGTTGGCCAGAGTAACGTGGAGACTTACTGCACTCTGCATGCCCATCCTCTCCCTGACATCAGGGGAAGGAAGTGGCCCTGGGGTGTGTGTAGGTATGCCAGATGTCAGTGTATGCATAAGTAAGTATGCCTGAGTAGTGGGAGGTGTAGGGGCGTTAAGCTGGAGGACTTAAAACAGGCACAAAAGCACATAGATACCTCTGATTATACCGCACCAAATGCTGATAATATCATGCTGTAGCTGCACTTTACAGAAGATGATGCAGATGTCATCATTGGTTGGTGGGTTCATTAAATCAATCCATCATATCATAACCACACTGTGCATATGATGTACTGAATCAGTAACACCAGGAAGACATCTCCATGTTAGGAGTAGAGTTGAAGTTAACAGAATATGTCCAGCACTGTGGTGTGTAGCCCATAAATAATAATTGTGCACATTACCAGAACAACATACTGTCAACTGCAAGATCATTTTGCTGCTTGTAGCGTATGCTCATCCTGTACAGTGTTGTAGTAGATCCGTCTCTTCAGTGTTCACTGCAACAAAAGTAAGACATTGCATTAATATTACAGACGTTTGGGGGCTGAAATCTCACTTCGCTGCGGACAATTTCCCTTTGCATAAGATTCTTGTGATTATGTCAATGATGATCAATAACTGCATCATAACACAGCCGCTCTATACAGAAGATGTACTTGCTCTCAATGGTCATGGAGGTAATACGTCACACAATGTACAGATATAGCAAGGATTATTTCTCCCACTGGTGCATTATGGCATTATGATGGGAAATGTTGTGAGATTCTGCATTATCAGCATCACTGAATCTTTTGGAAATTAAGTGATATTCTATGTTTTAATGCAATATTATGGATGATCAGCCGGTAAAATAATAATAGCTTGCTGTATCTGTAGCCATGCTCTACCCATGATGTGCTGAACCAATGACTGCAGAGAGATTCAGAGTGGTAAACATGACTGGAACGCATCTCTGAATAATGGGCAGCAAAGCAGTGCAGAATAGGAGGTGAAAGTATTTAAAATGGAAGATCCTTAGCAGCTGTGTGGGGAGTAGACAGTACAGACTGACCAAGTAAATGGTAAAAGGAGTAACTTCAACATTACTTGGCTTTGTTCTCCACATTGAAGCTTTCCTCCTCTTTAAATCACTAATACTGATGCCATGTGTAACCTGTACTGAGAGTTATATAATCTACTGGCCTAGATGAAACCATATGATGCAAACAGGATCCATCCCACTCCAGATTCATAGAATTGAACCACCTCAATCTTTCATAACAATCACATAGAACTGCAGCTGTGCGCTACTGCACATGTTCTTGTTATGAATGGTAGTAGATGTGGTCCTTGGGTCTTTACTTCATACTGTAGCCACCCTCTACTCATGATGTATTGAATCAACGAAAACTTGCATGGTTCAGATCACAGGAAGGGGTAGAGTAGAGATGAAAATATTCAATGTGAAACCCGTAGCAGCCGGATTGTGTGGAGTCAATAAAACGACAAATACTAAATGGTAAATGAGAAATATACACATTGCTTATCTGTCTCTGTGTAGTAATTTTCCTTCTCTTCAACTGTCCTTCAAATTTTCTCTTTTGCAAGAAAAGGAACACATGGCTTCAATATTCACTTCTGTTCTGCAGTCATCCCTCCTGAAATAAAAGTTAAGCATTGCATTGTTATTATGTTACTACATACAATAAACCTTGCTCCAAACCATTTGATGCAAAGCAAATCCACCTCCCACCCACAGCTGTGCTCCTTCTAGAGCATGCATGTCAAACTCCAGTCCTCGAGGGTCCCAAACAGGCCAGGTTTTCAGTAGGGATATCCTGAAAACCTGGCCTGTTTGCTGCCCTCGAGGACTGGAGTTTGACATCCTTGTTCTTGAGCTTCTACCACGCAAGTCATCCATGTGAGTGACACTGTACTGCAGTCCTGGTCTGCACACAATCTACTGAATCAATGACATCACACTGTAAAGGCAATCTACAAGATGTATTAGTTGTCCACACTTCCGAAATGTTACTTTTATGTCCAAATCACTTATTCCCATGACCTGATATTTGTATTTGTTATTTATAGGATTGTCACAAAGAGTTGATGAGGTCACCAAATGATAGTATGTAGAGAGAAAGAGAGATCTCAGAACAGAGCCCTGATGTATACCCACAGACAGATCAATAGAAGACGAAGACATGTTAGCAACAGAGATGGAGAATGTGTGACAGGAAAGTTATGATGAAAACCAGGATAGAACTGTGTTACGGATACCAAGAGAGAGTTTAGAATATGAAGGAGGAGAGTGATTGAGAGCATCAAACGCAGCAGATAGATCAAGTAGGATTAGTAGGGAAAAGTGACCTTGGGAATTTGCTTTAAGCACAGTCTGTAGAACGAGCTGTACGAAAGGCAGGTTGTAAAGGATCCAGGAGGGAATGTGATTTAAGAATGTTGACATTCTAGCAATTAGGAGACAAACAGCAGGAGGGATACAGGGCGGTAGTTAGTAAGGCACATAGGGTGTAGGTTGTTTCTGAGAAAAGGGTGACCACTACAGGCTTAAAGTAAGAGGGTAAAGAGCCAGAGAATAGGGAGGAATTGAAGATGTGGGTGAGAGTGGGGACTAAGAGATGCAGTAAGGTGTGAGGGGATACGATCTAGAGGGCATGTGGTAGAGGGAGAAGAGAAGATGATTAGCTTCCAGCTCTGTAAGAGAAGAAAAGGAGTCAAATGCAGAAGGAGAATTAGGTAGAAGGAGAGAAGGGGGAAGGGACAGAAGGAATCTCCTTGTGGGTGGCATCCACCTTGCCTCTGAAGTAGTCAAATGCTTGAGGAGAAGTGAAGGAAGGATGGCAAGTGTGAGGAGAAGGTTAGTGGAGGGAGTCAAATACAGGGAAAAAAAGACAGCGTAAATTAAATTTGAGTGTTGATGAATGTGAAAAAAAAGTAGTGTGGTTTGGCCACAGAGAGCAGCTTTATACAGGACTGGAGACATTTTTACTGTAGAAAAATCAAATATCAATTGTGTGATTTCCTTCATAGGCATTAAGAACAGCGAGTGGAAGTGTGATGAACATGTTTGGGAATTTAGCCAAGGGTGTGGGCTAGAGGGACAAGTGTGTCAGAGCCTAGAGGGGGCATATAGATAGGAGGATAGCATTGTAAGAGTTAATAAGATTGTTAGTTTAAGCGGAAAGAGAGAGAGAGCAGAGAGGTTAGAGTAGATGTCAGAGGAGAGTTTAATTAAGCAGAGGCAAATCAGTGGGACAGGTAAGATGGGGTGAGGGGAATGACTGATTGTGAATGATGAGAGCAGAAGAGGTCATGTACAACTAGAGCCTTGTTAGTCAGAGAACGGACATTCCAGATGGCATAGGAGAAGGGAAGAGAAAAGTAAGGAAAGGAATGTGGATTACATTAGATAGGTTAACACTCTTAGCAGGGAGGCAGAGGCAGGGAGGCCCGATGTGTATATGAGCAGGTTCAAGATTATAAGAGATATCCCACACATCAGCAAACATAGAAGGAGACACAGAGATAGGTGTAGAGAGAGACAGAGATAGCTCTATGTAGAGAGAGAGGGACGTAGAGAGAATGAGACAGATAGGCGCAGAGAGAGGGGGCGCAGAGAGAGGAGGCGCCAAAAGAGGGGGCGCAGAGAGAGGGGGCGCAGAGAGAGGGGGCACAGAGAATAGGATATTAAAGAGTGCTTTTCATTGAGCAGTGCAGAAATAGCTGCAATAGAGGTCTGTACAAATGGTGCAGTGTGTAGACACATGCAAAGGTAGGGGAAGGAAAGAGGAGAACATGTGGATAAAAGCAGGAGTGTGGAAGTTAGAGAAATTAGAAAAGTTTAACAGAGGAGTGAGGAAACAGCAAGCAGAAAGAACAAGAGAGAGGTTACATTGGGATGACGTTCTGTGGTAAAGAGAAAATGCTAGGAGAGAGCTTTCAAATATTAGAGGACATGAATTGAGGCAGCAAATGTATAAATCAAAACCTGAGGGGGAGGTATAGCACGAAAGCTTGCACAGCAGATTATAGTCTTAATGTTGCGTGTACCTGTCAGGGTATTCAAGAAGTTAAATTCTCACAAGTGCAGAGTTCATGATGAAATGCTGAATCTAGTCCCCCTCCAATTTAATTTTAATATAACTTTTCCATTCTTCATTACTGCAAAAAGCAAACAAAACAAAACCACATTGCATTACTATTTTCAAAATGGATTGAATGGCATATTCAACAGTGACTGTGTGATGCCAATATTCCCCACTCACTCGTAGTGAAGCACATATTGTACTAGTGTTGAAAGTAGGCCGGTAGAGTCAGGTACGCAGTACTGATAAAACAATAAGTGCCCGTCGTAAGTACCAGCTCCGCAACAGTGCGGGCATCACATTAGTGACGTGGATGAACATATATGGATAAGCCCATATTAAGGCATCACGTGACCAGAGCCGTCACTGACTGGGTATACGTAAAGACGCAGGGAGATGCAAGGAAAGGGAGGGAGAGAGACAGGGAGAAGATGTGAAACGGAGGAAGGCACGGATGGAGGGAGTTCTTCCGAGCTTCTGCGGGCCTCTCTCTTTCACTGGTGCATGCCGGGAGCTGGTCCCAACATCCACAAAGTGTGTGTGTATTATTGGTTGTATTTTATGGGGGTAGGAGGGTAGTGTGTATATTGTGTGTGTGGGAGTATTATATTGTGTGTAGAGGTGCAGAGGAGAGTACTAGATTGTGTATCTTGTGTAAGGGTGTTGTGTATATTGTGTTTGGAGCTATAATATTATTGGGGAGATTAGTATTGAGGAGGTATTATAGTGTGTATTGTGGGGAGTATTAGTGTGTGTATTGTTTGTGGGTGACAGATGCTGGGGGTATGCAGCAATCCCTGCACTGAGGTCCGAGGCGGCTCTGCATCGCTCGCACGCACTGTGGACGACCAAGCATGTGCCCATGATAATCATGGCCTTAGAGGGATGAGTGTGTCAGAGCCTAGAAGGGGTATATATATAATGGAGGAGGGAGGAGGAAGGAGGAGGAGGGAGGAGGAGATGATAGCATTGTAAAAGTTAACAAGATAGTTAGTTTAAGCAGAAAGTGAGGAGAGGTTAGAGATAAGGGTAGATGTCAGAGGAGAGAGTTCAATTAAGCTGAGGTATCGAGTAGGACAGGGGTGAGGGGAATGAGAGGTGGTGGATGAGAGCAGAAGAGGTCATGTACAAATAGACCTTGTTAGTCAGAGAGCAGTCATTCCAGAGGGCACGTGAGAAGTGAAGAGTAAAGTGAGACATGGAATGTGGATTACATTAGATGGGTTAATACGCTTAGCAGGGAGGTGGAGAGAGAGAGGCAAGAGGCAGAGAGTGGTGCAGGGGTTGAGGAAGAGATGTTGCATGTACCTTATCAGAACATTAAAGAACATCAATTCACACTGGTGCAGAGTTGATGATGAATCCAGTTCACCTCCAATTCAATTTTAACAGAAATGTTTCATTCTTCATTACTGAAAAAAAAGAAAAGTAAAAAACATGTCATTACTATTTTCAAAATGGATTGAATTCCCCCAACAATGACTATGTGTTACCAATATATCCCTCTCAGTCCCACTGCAGCATATAGTGTACCAGTGTGAAAGTAGGAAGGTACACAGTACCGGTAAAACAATACGTGCCGGTACTATGCACCATATGAATTATAAGGGGATGTAAATCTCCCAGTCTCTCTCCATATCCGCAACAGAGCGGGCTCCGGTCAGTGGCATGGATGCCCATATATGGGTATGCTCATATTTGGGCATCCCATGTCACTGACCGGAGCCGGCTCTGAGTATAGGGATATATGCGGAGACGCAGAGGTGCAAGGAAATGGGAGGAGGCACGGTGAGAAACAGGGAGAGACCACAGGAAGATAGAGGGCAACAACTTCCACAAGGTACTTGTATGGGTATAATTGTTTGTATTTTGTGCAGAGGGGGTAATTTCAGATAAAATACAATTCTCCACCCTCTACGAAACAATTCCACTTTGTTCAGTAAGCCAGAAAGTCTTGGTCCCATGTGGACTGAATTTAATGCAAATAAGGTCCTTAATACACAAGTAAAGAATAAAGTTACTTATTCTCTACTGTAAGAAGTGCCACATTGCCCACTATTTGGGTCCTGTGCCCAGATTGTGACCATGCATGGCAGAGGTGAGATTCCCCCAACTCCAATTTGCTACACTCTCCAAGAGAGATAATTGTGATCAGAGGTGGAACTAGGGGAGGGTGTGAGCAGGGTCACTGCCCAGGGAGTAACCTGACTGGGGGCACGGAAATCTCATTTAGTGCATATGTTGCGGCACTGCATTGATTGACCGGTCAATCTGCACTGCTGCCTGTCACAGTGACATCCTGATCGGGCACTGTGATCAGCTATAGCACTGACCCAGGTGAGATAGTTCAGCACTTTACAAGGAGGGAACAGATGTTGTGGGTGACAGATGCTGGAGGTAGGCCAAGACTGTTGGCCAGAGTAACGTGGAGACTTACTGCACTCTGCATGCCCATCCTCTCCCTGACATCAGGGGAAGGAAGTGGCCCTGGGGTGTGTGTAGGTATGCCAGATGTCAGTGTATGCATAAGTAAGTATGCCTGTGTAGTGGGAGGTGTAGGGGCGTTAAGCTGGAGGACTTAAAACAGGCACAAAAGCACATAGATACCTCTGATTATACCGCACCAAATGCTGATAATATCATGCTGTAGCTGCACTTTACAGAAGATGATGCAGATGTCATCATTGGTTGGTGGGTTCATTAAATCAATCCATCATATCATAACCACACTGTGCATATGATGTACTGAATCAGTAACACCAGGAAGACATCTCCATGTTAGGAGTAGAGTTGAAGTTAACAGAATATGTCCAGCACTGTGGTGTGTAGCCCATAAATAATAATTGTGCACATTACCAGAACAACATACTGTCAACTGCAAGATCATTTTGCTGCTTGTAGCGTATGCTCATCCTGTACAGTGTTGTAGTAGATCCGTCTCTTCAGTGTTCACTGCAACAAAAGTAAGACATTGCATTAATATTACAGACGTTTGGGGGCTGAAATCTCACTTCGCTGCGGACAATTTCCCTTTGCATAAGATTCTTGTGATTATGTCAATGATGATCAATAACTGCATCATAACACAGCCGCTCTATACAGAAGATGTACTTGCTCTCAATGGTCATGGAGGTAATACGTCACACAATGTACAGATATAGCAAGGATTATTTCTCCCACTGGTGCATTATGGCATTATGATGGGAAATGTTGTGAGATTCTGCATTATCAGCATCACTGAATCTTTTGGAAATTAAGTGATATTCTATGTTTTAATGCAATATTATGGATGATCAGCCGGTAAAATAATAATAGCTTGCTGTATCTGTAGCCATGCTCTACCCATGATGTGCTGAACCAATGACTGCAGAGAGATTCAGAGTGGTAAACATGACTGGAACGCATCTCTGAATAATGGGCAGCAAAGCAGTGCAGAATAGGAGGTGAAAGTATTTAAAATGGAAGATCCTTAGCAGCTGTGTGGGGAGTAGACAGTACAGACTGACCAAGTAAATGGTAAAAGGAGTAACTTCAACATTACTTGGCTTTGTTCTCCACATTGAAGCTTTCCTCCTCTTTAAATCACTAATACTGATGCCATGTGTAACCTGTACTGAGAGTTATATAATCTACTGGCCTAGATGAAACCATATGATGCAAACAGGATCCATCCCACTCCAGATTCATAGAATTGAACCACCTCAATCTTTCATAACAATCACATAGAACTGCAGCTGTGCGCTACTGCACATGTTCTTGTTATGAATGGTAGTAGATGTGGTCCTTGGGTCTTTACTTCATACTGTAGCCACCCTCTACTCATGATGTATTGAATCAACGAAAACTTGCATGGTTCAGATCACAGGAAGGGGTAGAGTAGAGATGAAAATATTCAATGTGAAACCCGTAGCAGCCGGATTGTGTGGAGTCAATAAAACGACAAATACTAAATGGTAAATGAGAAATATACACATTGCTTATCTGTCTCTGTGTAGTAATTTTCCTTCTCTTCAACTGTCCTTCAAATTTTCTCTTTTGCAAGAAAAGGAACACATGGCTTCAATATTCACTTCTGTTCTGCAGTCATCCCTCCTGAAATAAAAGTTAAGCATTGCATTGTTATTATGTTACTACATACAATAAACCTTGCTCCAAACCATTTGATGCAAAGCAAATCCACCTCCCACCCACAGCTGTGCTCCTTCTAGAGCATGCATGTCAAACTCCAGTCCTCGAGGGTCCCAAACAGGCCAGGTTTTCAGTAGGGATATCCTGAAAACCTGGCCTGTTTGCTGCCCTCGAGGACTGGAGTTTGACATCCTTGTTCTTGAGCTTCTACCACGCAAGTCATCCATGTGAGTGACACTGTACTGCAGTCCTGGTCTGCACACAATCTACTGAATCAATGACATCACACTGTAAAGGCAATCTACAAGATGTATTAGTTGTCCACACTTCCGAAATGTTACTTTTATGTCCAAATCACTTATTCCCATGACCTGATATTTGTATTTGTTATTTATAGGATTGTCACAAAGAGTTGATGAGGTCACCAAATGATAGTATGTAGAGAGAAAGAGAGATCTCAGAACAGAGCCCTGATGTATACCCACAGACAGATCAATAGAAGACGAAGACATGTTAGCAACAGAGATGGAGAATGTGTGACAGGAAAGTTATGATGAAAACCAGGATAGAACTGTGTTACGGATACCAAGAGAGAGTTTAGAATATGAAGGAGGAGAGTGATTGAGAGCATCAAACGCAGCAGATAGATCAAGTAGGATTAGTAGGGAAAAGTGACCTTGGGAATTTGCTTTAAGCACAGTCTGTAGAACGAGCTGTACGAAAGGCAGGTTGTAAAGGATCCAGGAGGGAATGTGATTTAAGAATGTTGACATTCTAGCAATTAGGAGACAAACAGCAGGAGGGATACAGGGCGGTAGTTAGTAAGGCACATAGGGTGTAGGTTGTTTCTGAGAAAAGGGTGACCACTACAGGCTTAAAGTAAGAGGGTAAAGAGCCAGAGAATAGGGAGGAATTGAAGATGTGGGTGAGAGTGGGGACTAAGAGATGCAGTAAGGTGTGAGGGGATACGATCTAGAGGGCATGTGGTAGAGGGAGAAGAGAAGATGATTAGCTTCCAGCTCTGTAAGAGAAGAAAAGGAGTCAAATGCAGAAGGAGAATTAGGTAGAAGGAGAGAAGGGGGAAGGGACAGAAGGAATCTCCTTGTGGGTGGCATCCACCTTGCCTCTGAAGTAGTCAAATGCTTGAGGAGAAGTGAAGGAAGGATGGCAAGTGTGAGGAGAAGGTTAGTGGAGGGAGTCAAATACAGGGAAAAAAAGACAGCGTAAATTAAATTTGAGTGTTGATGAATGTGAAAAAAAAGTAGTGTGGTTTGGCCACAGAGAGCAGCTTTATACAGGACTGGAGACATTTTTACTGTAGAAAAATCAAATATCAATTGTGTGATTTCCTTCATAGGCATTAAGAACAGCGAGTGGAAGTGTGATGAACATGTTTGGGAATTTAGCCAAGGGTGTGGGCTAGAGGGACAAGTGTGTCAGAGCCTAGAGGGGGCATATAGATAGGAGGATAGCATTGTAAGAGTTAATAAGATTGTTAGTTTAAGCGGAAAGAGAGAGAGAGCAGAGAGGTTAGAGTAGATGTCAGAGGAGAGTTTAATTAAGCAGAGGCAAATCAGTGGGACAGGTAAGATGGGGTGAGGGGAATGACTGATTGTGAATGATGAGAGCAGAAGAGGTCATGTACAACTAGAGCCTTGTTAGTCAGAGAACGGACATTCCAGATGGCATAGGAGAAGGGAAGAGAAAAGTAAGGAAAGGAATGTGGATTACATTAGATAGGTTAACACTCTTAGCAGGGAGGCAGAGGCAGGGAGGCCCGATGTGTATATGAGCAGGTTCAAGATTATAAGAGATATCCCACACATCAGCAAACATAGAAGGAGACACAGAGATAGGTGTAGAGAGAGACAGAGATAGCTCTATGTAGAGAGAGAGGGACGTAGAGAGAATGAGACAGATAGGCGCAGAGAGAGGGGGCGCAGAGAGAGGAGGCGCCAAAAGAGGGGGCGCAGAGAGAGGGGGCACAGAGAATAGGATATTAAAGAGTGCTTTTCATTGAGCAGTGCAGAAATAGCTGCAATAGAGGTCTGTACAAATGGTGCAGTGTGTAGACACATGCAAAGGTAGGGGAAGGAAAGAGGAGAACATGTGGATAAAAGCAGGAGTGTGGAAGTTAGAGAAATTAGAAAAGTTTAACAGAGGAGTGAGGAAACAGCAAGCAGAAAGAACAAGAGAGAGGTTACATTGGGATGACGTTCTGTGGTAAAGAGAAAATGCTAGGAGAGAGCTTTCAAATATTAGAGGACATGAATTGAGGCAGCAAATGTATAAATCAAAACCTGAGGGGGAGGTATAGCACGAAAGCTTGCACAGCAGATTATAGTCTTAATGTTGCGTGTACCTGTCAGGGTATTCAAGAAGTTAAATTCTCACAAGTGCAGAGTTCATGATGAAATGCTGAATCTAGTCCCCCTCCAATTTAATTTTAATATAACTTTTCCATTCTTCATTACTGCAAAAAGCAAACAAAACAAAACCACATTGCATTACTATTTTCAAAATGGATTGAATGGCATATTCAACAGTGACTGTGTGATGCCAATATTCCCCACTCACTCGTAGTGAAGCACATATTGTACTAGTGTTGAAAGTAGGCCGGTAGAGTCAGGTACGCAGTACTGATAAAACAATAAGTGCCCGTCGTAAGTACCAGCTCCGCAACAGTGCGGGCATCACATTAGTGACGTGGATGAACATATATGGATAAGCCCATATTAAGGCATCACGTGACCAGAGCCGTCACTGACTGGGTATACGTAAAGACGCAGGGAGATGCAAGGAAAGGGAGGGAGAGAGACAGGGAGAAGATGTGAAACGGAGGAAGGCACGGATGGAGGGAGTTCTTCCGAGCTTCTGCGGGCCTCTCTCTTTCACTGGTGCATGCCGGGAGCTGGTCCCAACATCCACAAAGTGTGTGTGTATTATTGGTTGTATTTTATGGGGGTAGGAGGGTAGTGTGTATATTGTGTGTGTGGGAGTATTATATTGTGTGTAGAGGTGCAGAGGAGAGTACTAGATTGTGTATCTTGTGTAAGGGTGTTGTGTATATTGTGTTTGGAGCTATAATATTATTGGGGAGATTAGTATTGAGGAGGTATTATAGTGTGTATTGTGGGGAGTATTAGTGTGTGTATTGTTTGTGGGTGACAGATGCTGGGGGTATGCAGCAATCCCTGCACTGAGGTCCGAGGCGGCTCTGCATCGCTCGCACGCACTGTGGACGACCAAGCATGTGCCCATGATAATCATGGCCTTAGAGGGATGAGTGTGTCAGAGCCTAGAAGGGGTATATATATAATGGAGGAGGGAGGAGGAAGGAGGAGGAGGGAGGAGGAAGGAGGAGGAGGGAGGAGGAGATGATAGCATTGTAAAAGTTAACAAGATAGTTAGTTTAAGCAGAAAGTGAGGAGAGGTTAGAGATAAGGGTAGATGTCAGAGGAGAGAGTTCAATTAAGCTGAGGTATCGAGTAGGACAGGGGTGAGGGGAATGAGAGGTGGTGGATGAGAGCAGAAGAGGTCATGTACAAATAGACCTTTTTAGTCAGAGAGCAGTCATTCCAGAGGGCACGTGAGAAGTGAAGAGTAAAGTGAGACATGGAATGTGGATTACATTAGATGGGTTAATACGCTTAGCAGGGAGGTGGAGAGAGAGAGGCAAGAGGCAGAGAGTGGTGCAGGGGTTGAGGAAGAGATGTTGCATGTACCTTATCAGAACATTAAAGAACATCAATTCACACTGGTGCAGAGTTGATGATGAATCCAGTTCACCTCCAATTCAATTTTAACAGAAATGTTTCATTCTTCATTACTGAAAAAAAAGAAAAGTAAAAAACATTTCATTACTATTTTCAAAATGGATTGAATTCCCCCAACAATGACTATGTGTTACCAATATATCCCTCTCAGTCCCACTGCAGCATATACTGTACCAGTGTGAAAGTAGGAAGGTACACAGTACCGGTAAAACAATACGTGCCGGTACTATGCACCATATGAATTATAAGGGGATGTAAATCTCCCAGTCTCTCTCCATATCCGCAACAGAGCGGGCTCCGGTCAGTGGCATGGATGCCCATATATGGGTATGCTCATATTTGGGCATCCCATGTCACTGACCGGAGCCGGCTCTGAGTATAGGGATATATGCGGAGACGCAGAGGTGCAAGGAAATGGGAGGAGGCACGGTGAGAAACAGGGAGAGACCACAGGAAGATAGAGGGCAACAACTTCCACAAGGTACTTGTATGGGTATAATTGTTTGTATTTTGTGCAGAGGGGGTAATTTCAGATAAAATACAATTCTCCACCCTCTACGAAACAATTCCACTTTGTTCAGTAAGCCAGAAAGTCTTGGTCCCATGTGGACTGAATTTAATGCAAATAAGGTCCTTAATACACAAGTAAAGAATAAAGTTACTTATTCTCTACTGTAAGAAGTGCCACATTGCCCACTATTTGGGTCCTGTGCCCAGATTGTGACCATGCATGGCAGAGGTGAGATTCCCCCAACTCCAATTTGCTACACTCTCCAAGAGAGATAATTGTGATCAGAGGTGGAACTAGGGGAGGGTGTGAGCAGGGTCACTGCCCAGGGAGTAACCTGACTGGGGGCACGGAAATCTCATTTAGTGCATATGTTGCGGCACTGCATTGATTGACCGGTCAATCTGCACTGCTGCCTGTCACAGTGACATCCTGATCGGGCACTGTGATCAGCTATAGCACTGACCCAGGTGAGATAGTTCAGCACTTTACAAGGAGGGAACAGATGTTGTGGGTGACAGATGCTGGAGGTAGGCCAAGACTGTTGGCCAGAGTAACGTGGAGACTTACTGCACTCTGCATGCCCATCCTCTCCCTGACATCAGGGGAAGGAAGTGGCCCTGGGGTGTGTGTAGGTATGCCAGATGTCAGTGTATGCATAAGTAAGTATGCCTGTGTAGTGGGAGGTGTAGGGGCGTTAAGCTGGAGGACTTAAAACAGGCACAAAAGCACATAGATACCTCTGATTATACCGCACCAAATGCTGATAATATCATGCTGTAGCTGCACTTTACAGAAGATGATGCAGATGTCATCATTGGTTGGTGGGTTCATTAAATCAATCCATCATATCATAACCACACTGTGCATATGATGTACTGAATCAGTAACACCAGGAAGACATCTCCATGTTAGGAGTAGAGTTGAAGTTAACAGAATATGTCCAGCACTGTGGTGTGTAGCCCATAAATAATAATTGTGCACATTACCAGAACAACATACTGTCAACTGCAAGATCATTTTGCTGCTTGTAGCGTATGCTCATCCTGTACAGTGTTGTAGTAGATCCGTCTCTTCAGTGTTCACTGCAACAAAAGTAAGACATTGCATTAATATTACAGACGTTTGGGGGCTGAAATCTCACTTCGCTGCGGACAATTTCCCTTTGCATAAGATTCTTGTGATTATGTCAATGATGATCAATAACTGCATCATAACACAGCCGCTCTATACAGAAGATGTACTTGCTCTCAATGGTCATGGAGGTAATACGTCACACAATGTACAGATATAGCAAGGATTATTTCTCCCACTGGTGCATTATGGCATTATGATGGGAAATGTTGTGAGATTCTGCATTATCAGCATCACTGAATCTTTTGGAAATTAAGTGATATTCTATGTTTTAATGCAATATTATGGATGATCAGCCGGTAAAATAATAATAGCTTGCTGTATCTGTAGCCATGCTCTACCCATGATGTGCTGAACCAATGACTGCAGAGAGATTCAGAGTGGTAAACATGACTGGAACGCATCTCTGAATAATGGGCAGCAAAGCAGTGCAGAATAGGAGGTGAAAGTATTTAAAATGGAAGACCCTTAGCAGCTGTGTGGGGAGTAGACAGTACAGACTGACCAAGTAAATGGTAAAAGGAGTAACTTCAACATTACTTGGCTTTGTTCTCCACATTGAAGCTTTCCTCCTCTTTAAATCACTAATACTGATGCCATGTGTAACCTGTACTGAGAGTTATATAATCTACTGGCCTAGATGAAACCATATGATGCAAACAGGATCCATCCCACTCCAGATTCATAGAATTGAACCACCTCAATCTTTCATAACAATCACATAGAACTGCAGCTGTGCGCTACTGCACATGTTCTTGTTATGAATGGTAGTAGATGTGGTCCTTGGGGTCTTTACTTCATACTGTAGCCACCCTCTACTCATGATGTATTGAATCAACGAAAACTTGCATGGTTCAGATCACAGGAAGGGGTAGAGTAGAGATGAAAATATTCAATGTGAAACCCGTAGCAGCCGGATTGTGTGGAGTCAATAAAACGACAAATACTAAATGGTAAATGAGAAATATACACATTGCTTATCTGTCTCTGTGTAGTAATTTTCCTTCTCTTCAACTGTCCTTCAAATTTTCTCTTTTGCAAGAAAAGGAACACATGGCTTCAATATTCACTTCTGTTCTGCAGTCATCCCTCCTGAAATAAAAGTTAAGCATTGCATTGTTATTATGATAATACATACAATAAACCTTGCTCCAAACCATTTGATGCAAAGCAAATCCACCTCCCACCCACAGCTGTGCTCCTTCTAGAGCATGCATGTCAAACTCCAGTCCTCGAGGGTCCCAAACAGGCCAGGTTTTCAGTAGGGATATCCTGAAAACCTGGCCTGTTTGCTGCCCTCGAGGACTGGAGTTTGACATCCTTGTTCTTGAGCTTCTACCACGCAAGTCATCCATGTGAGTGACACTGTACTGCAGTCCTGGTCTGCACACAATCTACTGAATCAATGACATCACACTGTAAAGGCAATCTACAAGATGTATTAGTTGTCCACACTTCCGAAATGTTACTTTTATGTCCAAATCACTTATTCCCATGACCTGATATTTGTATTTGTTATTTATAGGATTGTCACAAAGAGTTGATGAGGTCACCAAATGATAGTATGTAGAGAGAAAGAGAGATCTCAGAACAGAGCCCTGATGTATACCCACAGACAGATCAATAGAAGACGAAGACATGTTAGCAACAGAGATGGAGAATGTGTGACAGGAAAGTTATGATGAAAACCAGGATAGAACTGTGTTACGGATACCAAGAGAGAGTTTAGAATATGAAGGAGGAGAGTGATTGAGAGCATCAAACGCAGCAGATAGATCAAGTAGGATTAGTAGGGAAAAGTGACCTTGGGAATTTGCTTTAAGCACAGTCTGTAGAACGAGCTGTACGAAAGGCAGGTTGTAAAGGATCCAGGAGGGAATGTGATTTAAGAATGTTGACATTCTAGCAATTAGGAGACAAACAGCAGGAGGGATACAGGGCGGTAGTTAGTAAGGCACATAGGGTGTAGGTTGTTTCTGAGAAAAGGGTGACCACTACAGGCTTAAAGTAAGAGGGTAAAGAGCCAGAGAATAGGGAGGAATTGAAGATGTGGGTGAGAGTGGGGACTAAGAGATGCAGTAAGGTGTGAGGGGATACGATCTAGAGGGCATGTGGTAGAGGGAGAAGAGAAGATGATTAGCTTCCAGCTCTGTAAGAGAAGAAAAGGAGTCAAATGCAGAAGGAGAATTAGGTAGAAGGAGAGAAGGGGGAAGGGACAGAAGGAATCTCCTTGTGGGTGGCATCCACCTTGCCTCTGAAGTAGTCAAATGCTTGAGGAGAAGTGAAGGAAGGATGGCAAGTGTGAGGAGAAGGTTAGTGGAGGGAGTCAAATACAGGGAAAAAAAGACAGCGTAAATTAAATTTGAGTGTTGATGAATGTGAAAAAAAAGTAGTGTGGTTTGGCCCCAGAGAGCAGCTTTATACAGGACTGGAGACATTTTTACTGTAGAAAAATCAAATATCAATTGTGTCATTTCCTTCATAGGCATTAAGAACAGCGAGTGGAAGTGTGATGAACAGGTTTGGGAATTTAGCCAAGGGTGTGGGCTAGAGGGACAAGTGTGTCAGAGCCTAGAGGGGGCATATAGATAGGAGGATAGCATTGTAAGAGTTAATAAGATTGTTAGTTTAAGCGGAAAGAGAGAGAGAGCAGAGAGGTTAGAGTAGATGTCAGAGGAGAGTTTAATTAAGCAGAGGCAAATCAGTGGGACAGGTAAGATGGGGTGAGGGGAATGACTGATTGTGAATGATGAGAGCAGAAGAGGTCATGTACAACTAGAGCCTTGTTAGTCAGAGAACGGACATTCCAGATGGCATAGGGGAAGGGAAGAGAAAAGTAAGGAAAGGAATGTGGATTACATTAGATAGGTTAACACTCTTAGCAGGGAGGCAGAGGCAGGGAGGCCCGATGTGTATATGAGCAGGTTCAAGATTATAAGAGATATCCCACACATCAGCAAACATAGAAGGAGACACAGAGATAGGTGTAGAGAGAGACAGAGATAGCTCTATGTAGAGAGAGAGGGACGTAGAGAGAATGAGACAGATAGGCGCAGAGAGAGGGGGCGCAGAGAGAGGAGGCGCCAAAAGAGGGGGCGCAGAGAGAGGGGGCACAGAGAATAGGATATTAAAGAGTGCTTTTCATTGAGCAGTGCAGAAATAGCTGCAATAGAGGTCTGTACAAATGGTGCAGTGTGTAGACACATGCAAAGGTAGGGGAAGGAAAGAGGAGAACATGTGGATAAAAGCAGGAGTGTGGAAGTTAGAGAAATTAGAAAAGTTTAACAGAGGAGTGAGGAAACAGCAAGCAGAAAGAACAAGAGAGAGGTTACATTGGGATGACGTTCTGTGGTAAAGAGAAAATGCTAGGAGAGAGCTTTCAAATATTAGAGGACATGAATTGAGGGAGCAAATGTATAAATCAAAACCTGAGGGGGAGGTATAGCACGAAAGCTTGCACAGCAGATTATAGTCTTAATGTTGCGTGTACCTGTCAGGGTATTCAAGAAGTTAAATTCTCACAAGTGCAGAGTTCATGATGAAATGCTGAATCTAGTCCCCCTCCAATTTAATTTTAATATAACTTTTCCATTCTTCATTACTGCAAAAAGCAAACAAAACAAAACCACATTGCATTACTATTTTCAAAATGGATTGAATGGCATATTCAACAGTGACTGTGTGATGCCAATATTCCCCACTCACTCGTAGTGAAGCACATATTGTACTAGTGTTGAAAGTAGGCCGGTAGAGTCAGGTACGCAGTACTGATAAAACAATAAGTGCCCGTCGTAAGTACCAGCTCCGCAACAGTGCGGGCATCACATTAGTGACGTGGATGAACATATATAGATAAGCCCATATTAAGGCATCACGTGACCAGAGCTGTCACTGACTGGGTATACGTAAAGACGCAGGGAGATGCAAGGAAAGGGAGGGAGAGAGAGAGACAGGGAGAAGATGTGAAACGGAGGAAGGCACGGATGGAGAGAGTTCTTCCGAGCTTCTGCGGGCCTCTCTCTTTCACTGGTGCATGCCGGGAGCTGGTCCCAACATCCACAAAGTGTGTGTGTATTATTGGTTGTATTTTATGGGGGTAGGAGGGTAGTGTGTATATTGTGTGTGTGGGAGTATTATATTGTGTGTAGAGGTGCAGAGGAGAGTACTAGATTGTGTATCTTGTGTAAGGGTGTTGTGTATATTGTGTTTGGAGCTATAATATTATTGGGGAGATTAGTATTGAGGAGGTATTATAGCGTGTATTGTGGGGAGTATTAGTGTGTGTATTGTTTGTGGGTGACAGATGCTGGGGGTATGCAGCAATCCCTGCACTGAGGTCCGAGGCGGCTCTGCATCGCTCGCACGCACTGTGTACGACCAAGCATGTGCCCATGATAATCATGGCCTTAGAGGGATGAGTGTGTCAGAGCCTAGAAGGGGTATATATATAATGGAGGAGGGAGGAGGAAGGAGGAGAAGGGAGGAGGAGATGATAGCATTGTAAAAGTTAACAAGATAGTTAGTTTAAGCAGAAAGTGAGGAGAGGTTAGAGATAAGGGTAGATGTCAGAGGAGAGAGTTCAATTAAGCTGAGGTATCGAGTAGGACAGGGGTGAGGGGAATGAGAGGTGGTGGATGATGAGAGCAGAAGAGGTCATGTACAAATAGACCTTGTTAGTCAGAGAGCAGTCATTCCAGAGGGCACGTGAGAAGTGAAGAGTAAAGTGAGACATGGAATGTGGATTACATTAGATGGGTTAATACGCTTAGCAGGGAGGTGGAGAGAGAGAGGCAAGAGGCAGAGAGTGGTGCAGGGGTTGAGGAAGAGATGTTGCATGTACCTTATCAGAACATTAAAGAACATCAATTCACACTGGTGCAGAGTTGATGATGAATCCAGTTCACCTCCAATTCAATTTTAACAGAAATGTTTCATTCTTCATTACTGAAAAAAAAGAAAAGTAAAAAACATTTCATTACTATTTTCAAAATGGATTGAATTCCCCCAACAATGACTATGTGTTACCAATATATCCCTCTCAGTCCCACTGCAGCATATACTGTACCAGTGTGAAAGTAGGAAGGTACACAGTACCGGTAAAACAATACGTGCCGGTACTATGCACCATATGAATTATAAGGGGATGTAAATCTCCCAGTCTCTCTCCATATCCGCAACAGAGCGGGCTCCGGTCAGTGGCATGGATGCCCATATATGGGTATGCTCATATTTGGGCATCCCATGTCACTGACCGGAGCCGGCTCTGAGTATAGGGATATATGCGGAGACGCAGAGGTGCAAGGAAATGGGAGGAGGCACGGTGAGAAACAGGGAGAGACCACAGGAAGATAGAGGGCAACAACTTCCACAAGGTACTTGTATGGGTATAATTGTTTGTATTTTGTGCAGAGGGGGTAATTTCAGATAAAATACAATTCTCCACCCTCTACGAAACAATTCCACTTTGTTCAGTAAGCCAGAAAGTCTTGGTCCCATGTGGACTGAATTTAATGCAAATAAGGTCCTTAATACACAAGTAAAGAATAAAGTTACTTATTCTCTACTGTAAGAAGTGCCACATTGCCCACTATTTGGGTCCTGTGCCCAGATTGTGACCATGCATGGCAGAGGTGAGATTCCCCCAACTCCAATTTGCTACACTCTCCAAGAGAGATAATTGTGATCAGAGGTGGAACTAGGGGAGGGTGTGAGCAGGGTCACTGCCCAGGGAGTAACCTGACTGGGGGCACGGAAATCTCATTTAGTGCATATGTTGCGGCACTGCATTGATTGACCGGTCAATCTGCACTGCTGCCTGTCACAGTGACATCCTGATCGGGCACTGTGATCAGCTATAGCACTGACCCAGGTGAGATAGTTCAGCACTTTACAAGGAGGGAACAGATGTTGTGGGTGACAGATGCTGGAGGTAGGCCAAGACTGTTGGCCAGAGTAACGTGGAGACTTACTGCACTCTGCATGCCCATCCTCTCCCTGACATCAGGGGAAGGAAGTGGCCCTGGGGTGTGTGTAGGTATGCCAGATGTCAGTGTATGCATAAGTAAGTATGCCTGTGTAGTGGGAGGTGTAGGGGCGTTAAGCTGGAGGACTTAAAACAGGCACAAAAGCACATAGATACCTCTGATTATACCGCACCAAATGCTGATAATATCATGCTGTAGCTGCACTTTACAGAAGATGATGCAGATGTCATCATTGGTTGGTGGGTTCATTAAATCAATCCATCATATCATAACCACACTGTGCATATGATGTACTGAATCAGTAACACCAGGAAGACATCTCCATGTTAGGAGTAGAGTTGAAGTTAACAGAATATGTCCAGCACTGTGGTGTGTAGCCCATAAATAATAATTGTGCACATTACCAGAACAACATACTGTCAACTGCAAGATCATTTTGCTGCTTGTAGCGTATGCTCATCCTGTACAGTGTTGTAGTAGATCCGTCTCTTCAGTGTTCACTGCAACAAAAGTAAGACATTGCATTAATATTACAGACGTTTGGGGGCTGAAATCTCACTTCGCTGCGGACAATTTCCCTTTGCATAAGATTCTTGTGATTATGTCAATGATGATCAATAACTGCATCATAACACAGCCGCTCTATACAGAAGATGTACTTGCTCTCATTGGTCATTGAGGTAATACGTCACACAATGTACAGATATAGCAAGGATTATTTCTCCCACTTGTGCATTATGGCATTATGATGGGAAATGTTGTGAGATTCTGCATTATCAGCATCACTGAATCTTTTGGAAATTAAGTGATATTCTATGTTTTAATGCAATATTATGGGTGATCAGCCGGTAAAATAATAATAGCTTGCTGTATCTGTAGCCATGCTCTACCCATGATGTGCTGAACCAATGACTGCAGAGAGATTCAGAGTGCTAAACATGACTGGAACGCATCTCTGAATAATGGACAGCAAAGCAGTGCAGAATAGGAGGTGAAAGTATTTAAAATGGAAGATCCTTAGCAGCTGTGTGGGGAGTAGACAGTACAGACTGACCAAGTAAATGGTAAAAGGAGTAACTTCAACATTACTTGGCTTTGTTCTCCACATTGAAGCTTTCCTCCTCTTTAAATCACTAATACTGATGCCATGTGTAACCTGTACTGAGAGTTATATAATCTACTGGCCTAGATGAAACCATATGATGCAAACAGGATCCATCCCACTCCAGATTCATAGAATTGAACCACCTCAACCTTTCATAACAATCACATAGAACTGCAGCTGTGCGCTACTGCACATGTTCTTGTTATGAATGGTAGTAGATGTGGTCCTTGGGTCTTTACTTCATACTGTAGCCACACTCTACTCATGATGTATTGAATCAACGAAAACTTGCATGGTTCAGATCACAGGAAGGGGTAGAGTAGAGATGAAAATATTCAATGTGAAACCCGTAGCAGCCGGATTGTGTGGAGTCAATAAAACGACAAATACTAAATGGTAAATGAGAAATATACACATTGCTTATCTGTCTCTGTGTAGTAATTTTCCTTCTCTTCAACTGTCCTTCAAATTTTCTCTTTTGCAAGAAAAGGAACACATGGCTTCAATATTCACTTCTGTTCTGCAGTCATCCCTCCTGAAATAAAAGTTAAGCATTGCATTGTTATTATGATAATACATACAATAAACCTTGCTCCAAACCATTTGATGCAAAGCAAATCCACCTCCCACCCACAGCTGTGCTCCTTCTAGAGCATGCATGTCAAACTCCAGTCCTCGAGGGTCCCAAACAGGCCAGGTTTTCAGTAGGGATATCCTGAAAACCTGGCCTGTTTGCTGCCCTCGAGGACTGGAGTTTGACATCCTTGTTCTTGAGCTTCTACCACGCAAGTCATCCATGTGAGTGACACTGTACTGCAGTCCTGGTCTGCACACAATCTACTGAATCAATGACATCACACTGTAAAGGCAATCTACAAGATGTATTAGTTGTCCACACTTCCGAAATGTTACTTTTATGTCCAAATCACTTATTCCCATGACCTGATATTTGTATTTGTTATTTATAGGATTGTCACAAAGAGTTGATGAGGTCACCAAATGATAGTATGTAGAGAGAAAGAGAGATCTCAGAACAGAGCCCTGATGTATACCCACAGACAGATCAATAGAAGACGAAGACATGTTAGCAACAGAGATGGAGAATGTGTGACAGGAAAGTTATGATGAAAACCAGGATAGAACTGTGTTACGGATACCAAGAGAGAGTTTAGAATATGAAGGAGGAGAGTGATTGAGAGCATCAAACGCAGCAGATAGATCAAGTAGGATTAGTAGGGAAAAGTGACCTTGGGAATTTGCTTTAAGCACAGTCTGTAGAACGAGCTGTACGAAAGGCAGGTTGTAAAGGATCCAGGAGGGAATGTGATTTAAGAATGTTGACATTCTAGCAATTAGGAGACAAACAGCAGGAGGGATACAGGGCGGTAGTTAGTAAGGCACATAGGGTGTAGGTTGTTTCTGAGAAAAGGGTGACCACTACAGGCTTAAAGTAAGAGGGTAAAGAGCCAGAGAATAGGGAGGAATTGAAGATGTGGGTGAGAGTGGGGACTAAGAGATGCAGTAAGGTGTGAGGGGATACGATCTAGAGGGCATGTGGTAGAGGGAGAAGAGAAGATGATTAGCTTCCAGCTCTGTAAGAGAAGAAAAGGAGTCAAATGCAGAAGGAGAATTAGGTAGAAGGAGAGAAGGGGGAAGGGACAGAAGGAATCTCCTTGTGGGTGGCATCCACCTTGCCTCTGAAGTAGTCAAATGCTTGAGGAGAAGTGAAGGAAGGATGGCAAGTGTGAGGAGAAGGTTAGTGGAGGGAGTCAAATACAGGGAAAAAAAGACAGCGTAAATTAAATTTGAGTGTTGATGAATGTGAAAAAAAAGTAGTGTGGTTTGGCCACAGAGAGCAGCTTTATACAGGACTGGAGACATTTTTACTGTAGAAAAATCAAATATCAATTGTGTGATTTCCTTCATAGGCATTAAGAACAGCGAGTGGAAGTGTGATGAACATGTTTGGGAATTTAGCCAAGGGTGTGGGCTAGAGGGACAAGTGTGTCAGAGCCTAGAGGGGGCATATAGATAGGAGGATAGCATTGTAAGAGTTAATAAGATTGTTAGTTTAAGCGGAAAGAGAGAGAGAGCAGAGAGGTTAGAGTAGATGTCAGAGGAGAGTTTAATTAAGCAGAGGCAAATCAGTGGGACAGGTAAGATGGGGTGAGGGGAATGACTGATTGTGAATGATGAGAGCAGAAGAGGTCATGTACAACTAGAGCCTTGTTAGTCAGAGAACGGACATTCCAGATGGCATAGGAGAAGGGAAGAGAAAAGTAATGAAAGGAATGTGGATTACATTAGATAGGTTAACACTCTTAGCAGGGAGGCCCGATGTGTATATGAGCAGGTTCAAGATTATAAGAGATATCCCACACATCAGCAAACATAGAAGGAGACACAGAGATAGGTGTAGAGAGAGACAGAGATAGCTCTATGTAGAGAGAGAGGGACGTAGAGAGAATGAGACAGATAGGCGCAGAGAGAGGGGGCGCAGAGAGAGGAGGCGCCAAAAGAGGGGGCGCAGAGAGAGGGGGCCCAGAGAATAGGATATTAAAGAGTGCTTTTCATTGAGCAGTGCAGAAATAGCTGCAATAGAGGTCTGTACAAATGGTGCAGTGTGTAGACACATGCAAAGGTAGGGGAAGGAAAGAGGAGAACATGTGGATAAAAGCAGGAGTGTGGAAGTTAGAGAAATTAGAAAAGTTTAACAGAGGAGTGAGGAAACAGCAAGCAGAAAGAACAAGAGAGAGGTTACATTGGGATGACGTTCTGTGGTAAAGAGAAAATGCTAGGAGAGAGCTTTCAAATATTAGAGGACATGAATTGAGGGAGCAAATGTATAAATCAAAACCTGAGGGGGAGGTATAGCACGAAAGCTTGCACAGCAGATTATAGTCTTAATGTTGCGTGTACCTGTCAGGGTATTCAAGAAGTTAAATTCTCACAAGTGCAGAGTTCATGATGAAATGCTGAATCTAGTCCCCCTCCAATTTAATTTTAATATAACTTTTCCATTCTTCATTACTGCAAAAAGCAAACAAAACAAAACCACATTGCATTACTATTTTCAAAATGGATTGAATGGCATATTCAACAGTGACTGTGTGATGCCAATATTCCCCACTCACTCGTAGTGAAGCACATATTGTACTAGTGTTGAAAGTAGGCCGGTAGAGTCAGGTACGCAGTACTGATAAAACAATAAGTGCCCGTCGTAAGTACCAGCTCCGCAACAGTGCGGGCATCACATTAGTGACGTGGATGAACATATATGGATAAGCCCATATTAAGGCATCACGTGACCAGAGCCGTCACTGACTGGGTATACGTAAAGACGCAGGGAGATGCAAGGAAAGGGAGGGAGAGAGACAGGGAGAAGATGTGAAACGGAGGAAGGCACGGATGGAGGGAGTTCTTCCGAGCTTCTGCGGGCCTCTCTCTTTCACTGGTGCATGCCGGGAGCTGGTCCCAACATCCACAAAGTGTGTGTGTATTATTGGTTGTATTTTATGGGGGTAGGAGGGTAGTGTGTATATTGTGTGTGTGGGAGTATTATATTGTGTGTAGAGGTGCAGAGGAGAGTACTAGATTGTGTATCTTGTGTAAGGGTGTTGTGTATATTGTGTTTGGAGCTATAATATTATTGGGGAGATTAGTATTGAGGAGGTATTATAGTGTGTATTGTGGGGAGTATTAGTGTGTGTATTGTTTGTGGGTGACAGATGCTGGGGGTATGCAGCAATCCCTGCACTGAGGTCCGAGGCGGCTCTGCATCGCTCGCACACACTGTGGATGACCAAGCATGTGCCCATGATAATCATGGCCTTAGAGGGATGAGTGTGTCAGAGCCTAGAAGGGGCATATATATGATGGAGGAGGGAGGAGGAGGAGGGAGGAGGAGGAGATGATAGCATTGTAAAAGTTAACAAGATAGTTAGTTTAAGCAGAAAGTGAGGAGAGGTTAGAGATAAGGGTAGATGTCAGAGGAGAGAGTTCAATTAAGCTGAGGTATCGAGTAGGACAGGGGTGAGGGGAATGAGAGGTGGTGGATGATGAGAGCAGAAGAGGTCATGTACAAATAGACCTTGTTAGTCAGAGAGCAGTCATTCCAGAGGGCACGTGAGAAGTGAAGAGTAAAGTGAGACATGGAATGTGGATTACATTAGATGGGTTAATACGCTTAGCAGGGAGGTGGAGAGAGAGAGGCAAGAGGCAGAGAGTGGTGCAGGGGTTGAGGAAGAGATGTTGCATGTACCTTATCAGAACATTAAAGAACATCAATTCACACTGGTGCAGAGTTGATGATGAATCCAGTTCACCTCCAATTCAATTTTAACAGAAATGTTTCATTCTTCATTACTGAAAAAAAAGAAAAGTAAAAAACATTTCATTACTATTTTCAAAATGGATTGAATTCCCCCAACAATGACTATGTGTTACCAATATATCCCTCTCAGTCCCACTGCAGCATATACTGTACCAGTGTGAAAGTAGGAAGGTACACAGTACCGGTAAAACAATACGTGCCGGTACTATGCACCATATGAATTATAAGGGGATGTAAATCTCCCAGTCTCTCTCCATATCCGCAACAGAGCGGGCTCCGGTCAGTGGCATGGATGCCCATATATGGGTATGCTCATATTTGGGCATCCCATGTCACTGACCGGAGCCGGCTCTGAGTATAGGGATATATGCGGAGACGCAGAGGTGCAAGGAAATGGGAGGAGGCACGGTGAGAAACAGGGAGAGACCACAGGAAGATAGAGGGCAACAACTTCCACAAGGTACTTGTATGGGTATAATTGTTTGTATTTTGTGCAGAGGGGGTAATTTCAGATAAAATACAATTCTCCACCCTCTACGAAACAATTCCACTTTGTTCAGTAAGCCAGAAAGTCTTGGTCCCATGTGGACTGAATTTAATGCAAATAAGGTCCTTAATACACAAGTAAAGAATAAAGTTACTTATTCTCTACTGTAAGAAGTGCCACATTGCCCACTATTTGGGTCCTGTGCCCAGATTGTGACCATGCATGGCAGAGGTGAGATTCCCCCAACTCCAATTTGCTACACTCTCCAAGAGAGATAATTGTGATCAGAGGTGGAACTAGGGGAGGGTGTGAGCAGGGTCACTGCCCAGGGAGTAACCTGACTGGGGGCACGGAAATCTCATTTAGTGCATACACTACCGACACACTTTATTGAAGTGTGGTCGGTACCGCAAGCCGGGAAATCTCCCGGCTTGCTAGTGGCCGCCCCTCGGCGTGCCGCGCATCATAGACGCGCGGTCACGCGTCATCGGGAGCGTGCGCCCGCTGCACGCATGTCCAGGGGCTCCCCGAGGGAGCCCTGGTGTCCCGCGATCGCGGGACAGCGGCAGGGGGTTCCGGGGGACCCGGCGGACCCGGCAGCGGTAGGGAGAGCGCCCCGATCGGAGGGCGCTCTTCCGCTGCTTCGGCGTGCGCCCGTCACACTCGGGCGCGCGCCAGGCTACTGCTGCGGCACAGAACGGGCAAATGCTCGAATAAACTGTGCCGCAGCAGTATGTTGCGGCACTGCATTCATTGACCGGTCAATCTGCACTGCTGCCTGTCACAGTGACATCCTGATCGGGCACTGTGATCAGCTATAGCACTGACCCAGGTGAGATAGTTCAGCACTTTACAAGGAGGGAACAGATGTTGTGGGTGACAGATGCTGGAGGTAGGCCAAGACTGTTGGCCAGAGTAACGTGGAGACTTACTGCACTCTGCATGCCCATCCTCTCCCTGACATCAGGGGAAGGAAGTGGCCCTGGGGTGTGTGTAGGTATGCCAGATGTCAGTGTATGCATAAGTAAGTATGCCTGTGTAGTGGGAGGTGTAGGGGCGTTAAGCTGGAGGACTTAAAACAGGCACAAAAGCACATAGATACCTCTGATTATACCGCACCAAATGCTGATAATATCATGCTGTAGCTGCACTTTACAGAAGATGATGCAGATGTCATCATTGGTTGGTGGGTTCATTAAATCAATCCATCATATCATAACCACACTGTGCATATGATGTACTGAATCAGTAACACCAGGAAGACATCTCCATGTTAGGAGTAGAGTTGAAGTTAACAGAATATGTCCAGCACTGTGGTGTGTAGCCCATAAATAATAATTGTGCACATTACCAGAACAACATACTGTCAACTGCAAGATCATTTTGCTGCTTGTAGCGTATGCTCATCCTGTACAGTGTTGTAGTAGATCCGTCTCTTCAGTGTTCACTGCAACAAAAGTAAGACATTGCATTAATATTACAGACGTTTGGGGGCTGAAATCTCACTTCGCTGCGGACAATTTCCCTTTGCATAAGATTCTTGTGATTATGTCAATGATGATCAATAACTGCATCATAACACAGCCGCTCTATACAGAAGATGTACTTGCTCTCATTGGTCATTGAGGTAATACGTCACACAATGTACAGATATAGCAAGGATTATTTCTCCCACTTGTGCATTATGGCATTATGATGGGAAATGTTGTGAGATTCTGCATTATCAGCATCACTGAATCTTTTGGAAATTAAGTGATATTCTATGTTTTAATGCAATATTATGGGTGATCAGCCGGTAAAATAATAATAGCTTGCTGTATCTGTAGCCATGCTCTACCCATGATGTGCTGAACCAATGACTGCAGAGAAATTCAGAGTGCTAAACATGACTGGAACGCATCTCTGAATAATGGGCAGCAAAGCAGTGCAGAATAGGAGGTGAAAGTATTTAAAATGGAAGATCCTTAGCAGCTGTGTGGAGAGTAGACAGTACAGACTGACCAAGTAAATGGTAAAAGGAGTAACTTCAACATTACTTGGCTTTGTTCTCCACATTGAAGCTTTCCTCCTCTTTAAATCACTAATACTGATGCCATGTGTAACCTGTACTGAGAGTTATATAATCTACTGGCCTAGATGAAACCATATGATGCAAACAGGATCCATCCCACTCCAGATTCATAGAATTGAACCACCTCAACCTTTCATAACAATCACATAGAACTGCAGCTGTGCGCTACTGCACATGTTCTTGTTATGAATGGTAGTAGATGTGGTCCTTGGGTCTTTACTTCATACTGTAGCCACCCTCTACTCATGATGTATTGAATCAACGAAAACCTGCATGGTTCAGATCACAGGAAGGGGTAGAGTAGAGATGAAAATATTCAATGTGAAACCCGTAGCAGCCGGATTGTGTGGAGTCAATAAAACGACAAATACTAAATGGTAAATGAGAAATATACACATTGCTTATCTGTCTCTGTGTAGTAATTTTCCTTCTCTTCAACTGTCCTTCAAATTTTCTCTTTTGCAAGAAAAGGAACACATGGCTTCAATATTCACTTCTGTTCTGCAGTCATCCCTCCTGAAATAAAAGTTAAGCATTGCATTGTTATTATGATAATACATACAATAAACCTTGCTCCAAACCATTTGATGCAAAGCAAATCCACCTCCCACCCACAGCTGTGCTCCTTCTAGAGCATGCATGTCAAACTCCAGTCCTCGAGGGTCCCAAACAGGCCAGGTTTTCAGTAGGGATATCCTGAAAACCTGGCCTGTTTGCTGCCCTCGAGGACTGGAGTTTGACATCCTTGTTCTTGAGCTTCTACCACGCAAGTCATCCATGTGAGTGACACTGTACTGCAGTCCTGGTCTGCACACAATCTACTGAATCAATGACATCACACTGTAAAGGCAATCTACAAGATGTATTAGTTGTCCACACTTCCGAAATGTTACTTTTATGTCCAAATCACTTATTCCCATGACCTGATATTTGTATTTGTTATTTATAGGATTGTCACAAAGAGTTGATGAGGTCACCAAATGATAGTATGTAGAGAGAAAGAGAGATCTCAGAACAGAGCCCTGATGTATACCCACAGACAGATCAATAGAAGACGAAGACATGTTAGCAACAGAGATGGAGAATGTGTGACAGGAAAGTTATGATGAAAACCAGGATAGAACTGTGTTACGGATACCAAGAGAGAGTTTAGAATATGAAGGAGGAGAGTGATTGAGAGCATCAAACGCAGCAGATAGATCAAGTAGGATTAGTAGGGAAAAGTGACCTTGGGAATTTGCTTTAAGCACAGTCTGTAGAACGAGCTGTACGAAAGGCAGGTTGTAAAGGATCCAGGAGGGAATGTGATTTAAGAATGTTGACATTCTAGCAATTAGGAGACAAACAGCAGGAGGGATACAGGGCGGTAGTTAGTAAGGCACATAGGGTGTAGGTTGTTTCTGAGAAAAGGGTGACCACTACAGGCTTAAAGTAAGAGGGTAAAGAGCCAGAGAATAGGGAGGAATTGAAGATGTGGGTGAGAGTGGGGACTAAGAGATGCAGTAAGGTGTGAGGGGATACGATCTAGAGGGCATGTGGTAGAGGGAGAAGAGAAGATGATTTGCTTCCAGCTCTGTAAGAGAAGAAAAAGAGTCAAATGCAGAAGGAGAATTAGGTAGAAGGAGAGAAGGGGGAAGGGACAGAAGGAATCTCCTTGTGGGTGGCATCCACCTTGCCTCTGAAGTAGTCAAATGCTTGAGGAGAAGTGAAGGAAGGATGGCAAGTGTGAGGAGAAGGTTAGTGGAGGGAGTCAAATACAGGGAAAAAAAGACAGCGTAAATTAAATTTGAGTGTTGATGAATGTGAAAAAAAAGTAGTGTGGTTTGGCCCCAGAGAGCAGCTTTATACAGGACTGGAGACATTTTTACTGTAGAAAAATCAAATATCAATTGTGTGATTTCCTTCATAGGCATTAAGAACAGCGAGTGGAAGTGTGATGAACATGTTTGGGAATTTAGCCAAGGGTGTGGGCTAGAGGGACAAGTGTGTCAGAGCCTAGAGGGGGCATATAGATAGGAGGATAGCATTGTAAGAGTTAATAAGATTGTTAGTTTAAGCGGAAAGAGAGAGAGAGCAGAGAGGTTAGAGTAGATGTCAGAGGAGAGTTTAATTAAGCAGAGGCAAATCAGTGGGACAGGTAAGATGGGGTGAGGGGAATGACTGATTGTGAATGATGAGAGCAGAAGAGGTCATGTACAACTAGAGCCTTGTTAGTCAGAGAACGGACATTCCAGATGGCATAGGAGAAGGGAAGAGAAAAGTAAGGAAAGGAATGTGGATTACATTAGATAGGTTAACACTCTTAGCAGGGAGGCAGAGGCAGGGAGGCCCGATGTGTATATGAGCAGGTTCAAGATTATAAGAGATATCCCACACATCAGCAAACATAGAAGGAGACACAGAGATAGGTGTAGAGAGAGACAGAGATAGCTCTATGTAGAGAGAGAGGGACGTAGAGAGAATGAGACAGATAGGCGCAGAGAGAGGGGGCGCAGAGAGAGGAGGCGCCAAAAGAGGGGGCGCAGAGAGAGGGGGCACAGAGAATAGGATATTAAAGAGTGCTTTTCATTGAGCAGTGCAGAAATAGCTGCAATAGAGGTCTGTACAAATGGTGCAGTGTGTAGACACATGCAAAGGTAGGGGAAGGAAAGAGGAGAACATGTGGATAAAAGCAGGAGTGTGGAAGTTAGAGAAATTAGAAAAGTTTAACAGAGGAGTGAGGAAACAGCCAGCAGAAAGAACAAGAGAGAGGTTACATTGGGATGACGTTCTGTGGTAAAGAGAAAATGCTAGGAGAGAGCTTTCAAATATTAGAGGACATGAATTGAGGGAGCAAATGTATAAATCAAAACCTGAGGGGGAGGTATAGCACGAAAGCTTGCACAGCAGATTATAGTCTTAATGTTGCGTGTACCTGTCAGGGTATTCAAGAAGTTAAATTCTCACAAGTGCAGAGTTCATGATGAAATGCTGAATCTAGTCCCCCTCCAATTTAATTTTAATATAACTTTTCCATTCTTCATTACTGCAAAAAGCAAACAAAACAAAACCACATTGCATTACTATTTTCAAAATGGATTGAATGGCATATTCAACAGTGACTGTGTGATGCCAATATTCCCCACTCACTCGTAGTGAAGCACATATTGTACTAGTGTTGAAAGTAGGCCGGTAGAGTCAGGTACGCAGTACTGATAAAACAATAAGTGCCCGTCGTAAGTACCAGCTCCGCAACAGTGCGGGCATCACATTAGTGACGTGGATGAACATATATGGATAAGCCCATATTAAGGCATCACGTGACCAGAGCCGTCACTGACTGGGTATACGTAAAGACGCAGGGAGATGCTAGGAAAGGGAGGGAGAGAGACAGGGAGAAGATGTGAAACGGAGGAAGGCACGGATGGAGGGAGTTCTTCCGAGCTTCTGCGGGCCTCTCTCTTTCACTGGTGCATGCCGGGAGCTGGTCCCAACATCCACAAAGTGTGTGTGTATTATTGGTTGTATTTTATGGGGGTAGGAGGGTAGTGTGTATATTGTGTGTGTGGGAGTATTATATTGTGTGTAGAGGTGCAGAGGAGAGTACTAGATTGTGTATCTTGTGTAAGGGTGTTGTGTATATTGTGTTTGGAGCTATAATATTATTGGGGAGATTAGTATTGAGGAGGTATTATAGTGTGTATTGTGGGGAGTATTAGTGTGTGTATTGTTTGTGGGTGACAGATGCTGGGGGTATGCAGCAATCCCTGCACTGAGGTCCGAGGCGGCTCTGCATCGCTCGCACACACTGTGGATGACCAAGCATGTGCCCATGATAATCATGGCCTTAGAGGGATGAGTGTGTCAGAGCCTAGAAGGGGCATATATATGATGGAGGAGGGAGGAGGAGGAGGGAGGAGGAGGAGGGAGGAGGAGGAGATGATAGCATTGTAAAAGTTAACAAGATAGTTAGTTTAAGCAGAAAGTGAGGAGAGGTTAGAGATAAGGGTAGATGTCAGAGGAGAGAGTTCAATTAAGCTGAGGTATCGAGTAGGACAGGGGTGAGGGGAATGAGAGGTGGTGGATGATGAGAGCAGAAGAGGTCATGTACAAATAGACCTTGTTAGTCAGAGAGCAGTCATTCCAGAGGGCACGTGAGAAGTGAAGAGTAAAGTGAGACATGGAATGTGGATTACATTAGATGGGTTAATACGCTTAGCAGGGAGGTGGAGAGAGAGAGGCAAGAGGCAGAGAGTGGTGCAGGGGTTGAGGAAGAGATGTTGCATGTACCTTATCAGAACATTAAAGAACATCAATTCACACTGGTGCAGAGTTGATGATGAATCCAGTTCACCTCCAATTCAATTTTAACAGAAATGTTTCATTCTTCATTACTGAAAAAAAAGAAAAGTAAAAAACATTTCATTACTATTTTCAAAATGGATTGAATTCCCCCAACAATGACTATGTGTTACCAATATATCCCTCTCAGTCCCACTGCAGCATATACTGTACCAGTGTGAAAGTAGGAAGGTACACAGTACCGGTAAAACAATACGTGCCGGTACTATGCACCATATGAATTATAAGGGGATGTAAATCTCCCAGTCTCTCTCCATATCCGCAACAGAGCGGGCTCCGGTCAGTGGCATGGATGCCCATATATGGGTATGCTCATATTTGGGCATCCCATGTCACTGACCGGAGCCGGCTCTGAGTATAGGGATATATGCGGAGACGCACAGGTGCAAGGAAATGGGAGGAGGCACGGTGAGAAACAGGGAGAGACCACAGGAAGATAGAGGGCAACAACTTCCACAAGGTACTTGTATGGGTATAATTGTTTGTATTTTGTGCAGAGGGGGTAATTTCAGATAAAATACAATTCTCCACCCTCTACGAAACAATTCCACTTTGTTCAGTAAGCCAGAAAGTCTTGGTCCCATGTGGACTGAATTTAATGCAAATAAGGTCCTTAATACACAAGTAAAGAATAAAGTTACTTATTCTCTACTGTAAGAAGTGCCACATTGCCCACTATTTGGGTCCTGTGCCCAGATTGTGACCATGCATGGCAGAGGTGAGATTCCCCCAACTCCAATTTGCTACACTCTCCAAGAGAGATAATTGTGATCAGAGGTGGAACTAGGGGAGGGTGTGAGCAGGGTCACTGCCCAGGGAGTAACCTGACTGGGGGCACGGAAATCTCATTTAGTGCATATGTTGCGGCACTGCATTGATTGACCGGTCAATCTGCACTGCTGCCTGTCACAGTGACATCCTGATCGGGCACTGTGATCAGCTATAGCACTGACCCAGGTGAGATAGTTCAGCACTTTACAAGGAGGGAACAGATGTTGTGGGTGACAGATGCTGGAGGTAGGCCAAGACTGTTGGCCAGAGTAACGTGGAGACTTACTGCACTCTGCATGCCCATCCTCTCCCTGACATCAGGGGAAGGAAGTGGCCCTGGGGTGTGTGTAGGTATGCCAGATGTCAGTGTATGCATAAGTAAGTATGCCTGTGTAGTGGGAGGTGTAGGGGCGTTAAGCTGGAGGACTTAAAACAGGCACAAAAGCACATAGATACCTCTGATTATACCGCACCAAATGCTGATAATATCATGCTGTAGCTGCACTTTACAGAAGATGATGCAGATGTCATCATTGGTTGGTGGGTTCATTAAATCAATCCATCATATCATAACCACACTGTGCATATGATGTACTGAATCAGTAACACCAGGAAGACATCTCCATGTTAGGAGTAGAGTTGAAGTTAACAGAATATGTCCAGCACTGTGGTGTGTAGCCCATAAATAATAATTGTGCACATTACCAGAACAACATACTGTCAACTGCAAGATCATTTTGCTGCTTGTAGCGTATGCTCATCCTGTACAGTGTTGTAGTAGATCCGTCTCTTCAGTGTTCACTGCAACAAAAGTAAGACATTGCATTAATATTACAGACGTTTGGGGGCTGAAATCTCACTTCGCTGCGGACAATTTCCCTTTGCATAAGATTCTTGTGATTATGTCAATGATGATCAATAACTGCATCATAACACAGCCGCTCTATACAGAAGATGTACTTGCTCTCATTGGTCATTGAGGTAATATGTCACACAATGTACAGATATAGCAAGGATTATTTCTCCCACTTGTGCATTATGGCATTATGATGGGAAATGTTGTGAGATTCTGCATTATCAGCATCACTGAATCTTTTGGAAATTAAGTGATATTCTATGTTTTAATGCAATATTATGGGTGATCAGCCGGTAAAATAATAATAGCTTGCTGTATCTGTAGCCATGCTCTTCCCATGATGTGCTGAACCAATGACTGCAGAGAGATTCAGAGTGCTAAACATGACTGGAACGCATCTCTGAATAATGGGCAGCAAAGCAGTGCAGAATAGGAGGTGAAAGTATTTAAAATGGAAGATCCTTAGCAGCTGTGTGGAGAGTAGACAGTACAGACTGACCAAGTAAATGGTAAAAGGAGTAACTTCAACATTACTTGGCTTTGTTCTCCACATTGAAGCTTTCCTCCTCTTTAAATCACTAATACTGATGCCATGTGTAACCTGTACTGAGAGTTATATAATCTACTGGCCTAGATGAAACCATATGATGCAAACAGGATCCATCCCACTCCAGATTCATAGAATTGAACCACCTCAACCTTTCATAACAATCACATAGAACTGCAGCTGTGCGCTACTGCACATGTTCTTGTTATGAATGGTAGTAGATGTGGTCCTTGGGTCTTTACTTCATACTGTAGCCACCCTCTACTCATGATGTATTGAATCAACGAAAACTTGCATGGTTCAGATCACAGGAAGGGGTAGAGTAGAGATGAAAATATTCAATGTGAAACCCGTAGCAGCCGGATTGTGTGGAGTCAATAAAACGACAAATACTAAATGGTAAATGAGAAATATACACATTGCTTATCTGTCTCTGTGTAGTAATTTTCCTTCTCTTCAACTGTCCTTCAAATTTTCTCTTTTGCAAGAAAAGGAACACATGGCTTCAATATTCACTTCTGTTCTGCAGTCATCCCTCCTGAAATAAAAGTTAAGCATTGCATTGTTATTATGATAATACATACAATAAACCTTGCTCCAAACCATTTGATGCAAAGCAAATCCACCTCCCACCCACAGCTGTGCTCCGTCTAGAGCATGCATGTCAAACTCCAGTCCTCGAGGGTCCCAAACAGGCCAGGTTTTCAGTAGGGATATCCTGAAAACCTGGCCTGTTTGCTGCCCTCGAGGACTGGAGTTTGACATCCTTGTTCTTGAGCTTCTACCACGCAAGTCATCCATGTGAGTGACACTGTACTGCAGTCCTGGTCTGCACACAATCTACTGAATCAATGACATCACACTGTAAAGGCAATCTACAAGATGTATTAGTTGTCCACACTTCCGAAATGTTACTTTTATGTCCAAATCACTTATTCCCATGACCTGATATTTGTATTTGTTATTTATAGGATTTTCACATGTATTACTACTGTGAAACGCTATATACATTAATAGTGCTATATAAATAAATACATACACATTTATATATAATAATAATAACAGCATGTTCTTTTAAAGCGCTGCTAGTTTTACGTAGCGCTATACAGAGACATTTTGCAGACACAAGTCCCTGCCCCATAGAGCTATAATCTATGACATTGGTGCCTGAGGCACAGAGGATATGAATTGACTTGCCCAAGGTCACACACACACAAATATATATACATAAATATATACATATATATACACACACACACACACACACACACACACACACACACACACACACACACACACACACACACACACACACACACACACATATGAAAACTAACACAGAAAAAAAGAATCCCCTGAATAGCACTCTAACATACACAAATTGTATCAATAAAGGTTTATTAATCACATACACATAAATGGTTAAAATGAGGAGCAGTGGTGACCTACAAAGCTGTTATAAACTGAACCTTAAGGTGTGGGGAAAAATGCTACACTGCAGTAATAAGTACAAAGTATGTAAATAAAGTGTAGAGGCAAGAAATATATGGAAATGAGAACACTCAGACCGGCCGGTCAAGTACTACCTAAGTTGAAGCCCCCTGTGTGAAGTGCTTGTATGAAACTAGTGTATAACTAACAAGCAAATGCTTGTCCGGGGGCTTAACATATAGACAGTTGATAGATGTATTTGAAGTTGCATATTCTGTGCCGTGGATTAATCAGTATACTGAAAGCAACTGAAGATGGTACAGTAGCTGTGATAGGTTGGCCTCATAGCTCCTCCTTCAATGGAGGAATCGGCTCACGGAGCACTTAAATCTCTAAATGCCCAAAGAAAAAAATAAGCATGCAGTACTTAAAGTGAAAGTAAAATGAGAAATGAAATAAACACACACATTGAAAAATCACTCACCCGACTGAGAGCGCCTTCTACAGAGCGCTGTACCACTGCTCAGCTAGCAGCTAAAACTGTCTCATTTTCCCACCATTGAAGTTTACACATGTCCACGCCCCACTCTAACAAGACGCTGTGTACGGAAACTCGCAGGAGACAAACTAGTGAGAGAAGGTGTAGCTGCTAGCCACACTCCACGAGGTGCATTGTGGGAAATGTAGTTCTTTGCCTGCTAGCTTCTCTGACTGGTTACTGATCAGGTGATGTCACTAGGGGCGGGATTAGTGTGTTGCAATGTAACGGCCCGGCTGTATGATTGTCACAGAAGGGGGGAGCCTGAGAATGTCACGGATTTAATTACACATGTAATGATGTAATAACACAGCCATGAACTAAGTCAGTATACATATGGTCATGTGATATTTATAATGCATTTATTAACATTATTGTGTGGATTTAGGCTGAATTAAACTTGTATGGGATTGTCACTTTAATATCACAGTACCACTACTGTTTTAACACTTATAATGACCTCCTGATTACAGATTATTAGGGACAGACTTAAAAAGGCCTGTGTAAATATTTATTATAGAGTGGCCTCTTTACTTTATAATATCAGGGAGTATCAGACAGGCCTGTGTTTATTTTTAATATACATTAGGGTGACCTGACTCCAGATTATTGGCCTTTCCCTCTGACAAATGCATATTTTCCTATACTGTGTTAATTTTGTTAGAACAAAATAAATATTCATGCGCTAAATGACAGTACCAGTGTGAGTCCCAATAAGAAGTAGTGAGGTAAAAAACCATGGTACCAGCAACATATGTAACTGATGGGGAGGGTGCTAAAATATATGGAGTGTGGCGTCCTGATTGCTAAATGAGGTGTATTATATCATAAGTGCATATAACAATATCCCTCATAGCAATCTATTAAGAACCAACAAGAACTAGGTAGCACAATAATCAGTGCTGCAGTTATAGCCTAATAATAAGTATATATATATATATATATATATATATATACTGCTGCGGCCAAGTTTATTCGAGCATTTGCCCGTTCTTGGCCGCAGCAGTAGCCTGGCGCGCGCCCGAGAGTGACGGGCGCGCGCCGAAGCAGCGGAAGAGCGCCCTCCGATCGGGGCGCTCTCCCTACCGCTGCCGGGTCCGCCGGGTCCCCCGGAACCCCCTGCCGCTGTCCCGCGATCGCGGGACACCAGGGCTCCCTCGGGGAGCCCCTGGACGCGCGTGCAGGGGGCGCACGCTCCCGAAGACGCGTGACCGCGCGTCTATGACGCGCGGCACGCCGAGGGGCGGCCACTAGCAAGCCGGGAAATCTCCCGGCTTGCGGTACCGGCCACACTCGAATAAAGTGTGTCGGTACTATATATATATATAATATATATATGTAACCCATATTCCCCCACCCAATCGCAGATAGGGTGCATGTGAGGGGAGCTATATGTATTACCAGTGTGGTGCTTTACCTGTGAGGCTCACAGGAGGCCTGAGCCTCCGCCAATGAGAGCCTGGGGTGTATCCTCCTGAACAATACTATATGGTGCAGCGCCTCCACCTGTGATGGCTCCAAGCAGAGCGGGAGTTGTTCCTCACAGGACAATAATATAATATCACGCACACAGCATATAAAAGAACAGTGACTTTTCTAACAGTAACATAACTATGCATGTCATACATTAAGTGTCTCTCTTCTAGGAGACACAGTAACTCACGTGTCTCGCAGGATGCAACCCCTCACCGTGTACCCACACCATGTCCAACTCCCCACACCACAACCCCACCCCCAAAATAAGGTATGTGTGTGTGTGACTGCACAGCCACTATGTACTGATTTATAGTTGGTGCACTTATGGATGTTACCTGCCGAGCGCTCCAGCGCTAGGACCTGCAAACAGACTTCGCAAAGGATCCGACGGTGAAGATACGTCAGGGTTACCTTCCAGGGCGATCCCACCCGGTTGGTTGCTGCTGTGCTTGAAGAGGTCTGATCCTAAACCTCTGTAATGGTGCTGCGACAGTCTCTGCTTCCTTCACTTCTCTCTCTCTCTAAAGTGACAGGTTCCTGTACTAGGGCCTGTCCCTGTGACCACCCACCCTCACTAGTGGGAAGTCAGGGCCTCAACTCTAGCCTGGGGATTTCTGGCCTAGGGCAGAATCTCGCAGCTCTCTGCCCACCTTCTTTCCCTCTTTGTCCCCTAAGTCTCACTCACTCACGTGCTTCCCAGTCTGCTTCCTGACTGCACAAAACAATGTATCAAATTCCCTGCTGCAGAGAATCTGCAAGTCTCAGTGGCTGGTTGGTTGCAGGTGACAGGGAACATAGGGCATTCACCAGAGGCTGCTGGGGGATGTAGTCCACTCAGAACCTCTTTCCTATGGGGACTGTGTGCGCGGTCTCTACTGCACCTGTGCAAAGCTGTAGTGGCCACCGCTACACATAACTGCACCTGCGCAACCTACCAGATCTCCTGTACACTTGTAATGGCCACCACTACCCTTGCCAACCTCTGCGTATTGCGCGAACCTCGCACCAAACACAACATGGCCGCTGTGGCTATCTGCGCATGCTCGAGCATCAGGGCCCCCGACGGCGCCGGCACAGATAGCAGCGCCAACTGGGAAAAGTCGCCATCCCCTTCCCCCACTGCCACAGGGGTAAGGCAAGGGGCAAAGGAACATCAGGGAAGCCGGGAGTGGCCCCCTTACATATATATATATATATATATTGTGGTTGACAAATCACCCAAAAATCTACTCGCTGAACAAAAAAATCTACTCATCACCTAGCCCCGCCCCAGGCCCGCTTTAAAAAAAATTGAATAAATTCCTAGTAAGAACAACATTCGTTTTTGACATGTTTATTTATTGTATTACATTATACTACAATTAGTCCTTGTTAAGAGTGTGTGTGTGACACAGAGAGAGTGTGCGTGTGTGTGTGACACAGAGAGTGTGTGAGACACAGAGAGTGTGTGAGACACAGAGAGTGTGTGAGACACAGAGAGTGTGTGAGATAGGGTGAGGCAGAGGGTGACAGGGTGAGGCAGAGGGTGACAGGGTGAGACAGAGAATGACAGGGTGATACCGAGAGATACAGAGGTTGACAGGGAGAAAATGGGTGACATGGTGTGACACAGGGTGACAGGGTGAGACAGAGGGTGACAGGGTGAGACAGAGGGTGACAGGGGGAAACAGAGGGTGACAGAAAGTGAGACAGAGGGTGACAGAAAGTGAGACAGAGGGCGACAGAAAGTGAGACAGAGGGAAACAGGGTGGGTGACACACACACACACACACACACACACACACACACACACACACACACACACACACACACACTCTCCCTCTTACACACACACTCTCTCTCTCCCTCTCACACACACACACACACAGACAGACAGACATCAAACCCCTCCCCTCTGCGAGAGCGAGGGTCCGCCCTCACAAATTCCTCTATGCCTCTTATCAGCGGTGCAGACAGGAGATGAAATACAGCAGTGACCGCACGACCCTTCTTTTGGCGATGTTACATATATATACTGATAATAGTAAAAAGCAGAACAAATAATATAAAAAGGCAATTGCTTGCTTGGGAAGTAGCTTCTGCTGGGCCCAATTTGAGGAATCCCTTGTCAGTAGGGCCGCCAGCAGAAATCTTGGGGCCCAGGACAAATGCAAGGATCAGGCCCCCCTCCCTACCCCATAGCACACCTACCATGACATTTTTTTTAGGGCACAACTTTTACTCAAATGGTAGTGTTGCAAGGCCTATTTCACACCTCGCAAACCCCCCCATTTTACACTTTTTTATATTTTTATATATATATAAAAAGAGAGAGAGAGAGAGAGAGACAATCAAGTGGTTTCTTCTTCTCTTAGCCAAAGACGTACTACTCTATGTTCCTTTTCTCATTCTCCTATTTTTGTACCTTGGTATAATTGTATATACATACTTCACAGCATATGTTCCACCAAAGTAACTACGTCAGCGATGACAGCGACCAACAGTGGCACTACTGTGTTTAGGGTTCTACAGTGCACAGCCACCCTACACTACCCATCTGGTATTTCCACAGCCCAGATAGTTGAACAAACTGGCTGCGGTCCATATTACCTCTGACTCCAGCAATGCTTGGACAGTTTCCCCTATCTCTTTCTGCTCAATTTATTGGATACATAGCTTTGGATATATTTCAGCATTCTATGACACTCAGGATAGCGCTCATGATGTCATCAACAACCAGGGGACTCCCAATAGTTGCTATTATGTGATCAATTTTTACTGCACGCAGTCCTGAGTATACTATCAGCTTTGCCACAGTTGAGAGTCTGGCACATTTCTCTGCTGTACAAATGTGTCAGAGAACACATCCAGGCATTCAGTATACATCCCAGTTAGGCAGCGCTTATAGTAAGTGCGACGCGACGGGAGTAACGCTGGCGACTCAAAATTTGGAGCTGGGGAAATCAGATTTTTCAGAGGCTGTCGCCACATGTGACAGCCTCTGAACCAATCAATGCCCATGTCGCCAGCGACATCCCCGAAAGTTAAATTATAACTTTCGCAGGTGACGTCACCCGTCACTTCGCCAGTCGCGTTGCTGGCACTATAAGCATGACCTAGGGGAGGGCCCAGGAGACTCCCATACAACTCTGGAGAGTTTCTCTTAATTAAGGTAACTTTCCACTATGTGTCCTGTTCACAGCAATGCAGTACTAACTACATTTAAGCATGTCTGTAAGATACAAAAGTTAACCCATCATGCACCTTGGCCTAGGGAGGATTTGTTCCTATAAAGTACACCCAGTTTGGCAATGATTTTGGATGTCAGATTATCAATATGCAACTCAAATTTTAAATGGGAGTGAAACCAAATGCCAAGATATTTAAAATTAGTGACACTTTAGTTGGCTTCAATTAATTACTGCATTTATAAAATTCTGCAGAGCATCTAGTAACCTTGTAATATTAAAAGATGGCAGCCTTGGTATGTTATGCCTCTTTTTTCCTGTACACCGCAAAGGATTTTGTGGCCTATTCTAGTAACTCTGAAGTGAGGCAAACCACTTCTAAATAGCTCTCTTTATGTGAATTGGCCTACTTTGCTATGCTGTAAGCCAGGCCTGCACAGTTCCAGTCCTCGAGAGCCGCAAACAGGCCAGGTTTTCAGGATACCCTAACCCTAACTTCTTTCACTGCAGCCATTGTAATCAGACACTGCTAATGGAGGGTATGATACATTCTCTACCACTGAAAGAATATACATCTCAGTGGTAGACGGCTGATAAGAAGCTGTTTCAGTCTGGTTCTGCCAATTCGATCGGTTTAAAAAATCCTCCATTTTCAGGTCTATGTATGTTGATCTGATTTCTTAGGCTTTCAAGACGTTATAGCAGTCCTGTTTTTAGTGCTCATTCTCTCCCCCTTTATCTCTCAACTTTTCTCTCTCCCTTTATCACTCACTCCCCCTTTATCTCCTTCTATATGACCCTTGCCTCACTTCCCCTGACTCAAACTAATCAATCTTTAATCACCTCTCTCTACCTCTTCTCCCTCTCCCACTCCCTTCTCGCTCCCTTCTCTCTCACTCTCCCTTCTCTCCATTTTTTCACTCGGACTCCCACTGGTATTAGTATCTCAGATTTATTTTGATTTTTGGTGTGCAACATTTTTCCACATTACATAGCACTTGTGAGCAAGACATCCAGTCCAGCCACGGCTGATGGGACACTGTTCTTTCACTGATCGCTATATCTGAGCTATTGGGAAACAATTTTAAACACTATTACATTCTCTGCTCTTTCTCTCAGCTGCTATCTCGGTCATTGTGCCCAGCATATGGCGTCATCAGGCATATTAATGCTTCCAACATCCCAGGAGAAAATGGTTATATTGTTTTGAACAAGGGGCCTATTTCTGATGACTTATTCCTGCATTAGTAATATGTGTCATATATCTTGGCTCAATCAGAGGCTTGGTTGAAAACTGAGCCCCTGATGGAACCACATGTGCTTAAGGTGGGATATCCTGAAAACCTGACCTGTTGGACAGGCTTGAGTACTGGAGTTGAGAACCCCTGTTCAAACATTTATCTTCCTACCAGTACATAGGTAATTTCAAGAAATTAAACAAAAAAAGGTAGAAAAACTTTAAACAGCAAAATAACCATACAGTAACTTGTAAACCTTGAGAAATGCATCTTAATAGGGTCATGTCACACTGAAAATATAGTATTCCCAGGTTTAACCCTTGCATTCATCAGCCAGATATGTTGAGTCTTTAAGTTGCATTCATTGTTTTGAAATAGACTTGGTATTTTATGTCTCTTTTTTCCTGTACACCGTAAAGGATTTTGCGGCCTAGTCTAGAAACTCTGAAGTGAGACAAATCACTTCGAAAGAGCACTCTACAGTAGATGCGAATTGGCATGGTTTGCTATGCTGCAAGCCCTTCTCGCATGTCCAATCTGTATCTAAAAAGGCTTTGTACGAAGCTGTTTCAGTCTGGTTCTGCCAATTCGATCGGTTTTAAAAAATCCTTCATTTTCAGTGTATGTTGATCTGATTTCTTAGGCTTTAAAAACATTAAAGCAGTCCTGTTTTAAGAGCTCATTCTCTCCCCCTTTCTCTCTCCCTTTATCACTCACTCCCCCTTTATCTCTCTCGATATGACCCTTGCCTTACTTCCCCGACTAAAACTGCCCCCGCTTTAAACACCACTCTTTACCTCTGCTCTCTCTCCCTCTCCCTTCTCTCTCCCTCTCCCTTCTCTCTCATTTTCCCTTCTATCTCACATTCCCTTCTCTCTCACTTTCCCTTCTCTCCATTTTTTCACCCTGACTCCCACTCTATTTCTTTCACTCAACCCGTCTCTTGCTCTCACACATACTCCCAAAGAGTAACCCTAGAAAATACAAGAGATATCTAGAAATCTAATTGCAAGGTAATAAGTCACATTAAGTGAAATGCACAATGGAATAGTCCCCCCCTTTTTTAAAAAAAAACGGTAGATTCCTTACATTTTAGCTATTTGCACTTCTATATTTGTAACACTGGTAATTGCTATAATAACACTGTTACTTTTTTTTAGTTTGTACATGCACACACACACAATTAAATGACCTACTGTATCTCAGTACCTCAGATAGACACAGACACACACACACGCCTATGCAGTAAGCGTTCATAAGCCACTTATCAAGCACTTAATGCCTACTGCTATTCAGTAAGCAGTGATAGTGGGTGATAAGGCGGGAAGGTTGGAAGAGATCACGTGCCACTACATGGGTATTCTGAAGTATACACAGCGTGAAGTGTTCGAATAAAGGCCGCTGCTGCTGCAGCTGTACATTCATATGTGCAATAATGAAAGAAAAATCAATGGCGTCTATCCTCATACAATGAGTTTTGGATTCAAATAAGGCATTTCATAGCACAAGGAGAAAAACATATTAGTTAGTAATTTTGCATTTAAAATGGGAAATGCTCAATAATATAATAATATAATTTATAATAATATAATATAGGTCCCTGCCCCATGGAGCTTACAATCTATGTTTTTGGTGCCTGAGGCACAGGGAGATAAAGTGACTTGCCCAAGGTCACAAGGATCTGACACCAGGAATTGAACCAGGCCCCAGGCTTCAAACTCTCAGTGCCACTCAGTGTCTTTTACTCACTGAGCCACTCCCTCTCCACAAGAGTGCAAGAGTGCAAGAGTGCAAGAGTGCAAGAGTGCAAGAGTGCAAGAGTGCAAGAGAGCAAGAAAGCAAGAAAGAAAGAAAGCAACTGTCTATACTTCCTAATGTGTGGATTCAGAACCACAAACATGAAAAAATATATAATTAAGCAATAATTAAGAGCGGAGAGAAAAATACTAAAATAATTCAGTCAATTCATAGTGAATTAAAAGAAATTAGAGAATTAGTACATGTAAAATATTTTTATTTGTTAAGAATAGATTGATTTAAGATGACACACACACATACACACACACACACACACACACACAATTAAATGACATATCCCTGGACCTCAGACACACACACTGACATTACAATAAGCAGAATAGATACATTTAGTTTTTGTTACAATTTGTCTCACTCCCAGTTGTAAGACATCAATCATTGTAAACTCTTGAACTCCAGGATGAGTTTGCAGCAAAGCTTCATGGGCACTGTAGTTTTTTTGTCTGCTACAAATTCTCTAATTGGTCACTGATCATGTGATGTCAGATGGGCCTGGGCTTTAATTCAAAGTGTTTAACCGAGTGGTGTGTGTCTCAAATACAGTAAGTTGCTTTATTTTTTTATCTCTGGGAATCTTCTGTGATTAAAGAGGGTCTGTTACTGAAAAAGCACAAAGCTGCTGATTACTTTCTGTTTAATAGAGAAATATTCATAAGGTATCAGTGTTTATTTGAGATGTGTCTGTACCTGAAAGGCTCAACCACCCCTGTTTGTGGGGCTCTTGTGTATGAAATAGCCCAGAGCAACTACCCCTAGAGATAATATACACACATACACACCCACATACTGTAATGTGTGTGTGTGTGTGTGTGTGTGTGTGTGTGTGTGTGTGTGTGTGTGTGTGTGTGTGTGTGTGTGTGTGTGTATATATATCCACTTTTTATTGTCTCTATAAGAGTTCTGATAAAGATTGTAAATACTGTAAATGTTTATCAGTTGATCAAAAAAGATTTGATCAGAAGAGTTGCCCTGTAAATTATCTATTCAGAGCAGCAATACCAGTATATATGTTAGACAGTGATTGTGGTTTGAATGGTGAATTTTGCAAGTATCTATCTGCGAGTTAATAACATACAAAACATTTACAGACCTGCTGTTATTACTCTGTGAGTTATGATATGATCTCAAACTGTGATTTTTGCCAACATTTGTTTGCCTGCTAGCCACATACAAATCAATTACAGACCTGCTGTTATTACTCTGAGAGTCATGATATGATGATATATGGCAATAGATCCAAATAATCCTCATCCTATTTACATATCAGCCACAAAAAGGGATTTTTAATCATGTATATGTGTTTTTAATTATCTATGTAGAATTAATAAAATGTTATTATTTTCTGATATCCGCAGTGATTCTGGCCAACCTGACAGATCTGCAGTAATATACTGCAAGACCAATTTGTTTGCTAGCTAGCCACATGCAAATCAATTACAGACCTGCTGTTATTACTCTGAGAGTCATGATATGATGATATATGGCAATAGATTCAAATAATCCTCATCCTATTTACATATCAGCCACAAAAAGGGATTTTTAATAATGTATATGTGTTTTTAATTATCTATGTAGAATTAATAAAATTTTATTATTTTCTGATATCCGCAGTGATTCTGGCCAACCTGACAGATCTGCAGTAATATACTGCAAGACCAATTTGTTTGCTAGCTAGCCACATACAAATCAATTACAGACCTGCTGTTATTACTCTGAGAGTCATGATATGATGATATATGGCAATAGATCCAAATAATCCTCATCCTATTTACATATCAGCCACAAAAAGGGATTTTTAATCATGTATATGTGTTTTTAATTATCTATGTAGAATTAATAACATTTTATTATTTTCTGATATCCGCAGTGATTCTGGCCAACCTGACAGATCTGCAGTAATATACTGCAAGACCAATTTGTTTGCTAGCTAGCCACATACAAATCAATTACAGACCTGCTGTTATTACTCTGAGAGTCATGATATGATGATATATGGCAATAGATCCAAATAATCCTCATCCTATTTACATATCAACCACAAAAAGGGATTTTTAATCATGTATATGTGTTTTTAATTATCTATGTAGAATTAATAAAATTTTATTATTTTCTGATATCCGCAGTGATTCTGGCCAACCTGACAGATCTGCAGTAATATACTGCAAGACCAATTTGTTTGCTAGCTAGCCACATACAAATCAATTACAGACCTGCTGTTATTACTCTGAGAGTCATGATATGATGATATATGGCAATAGATCCAAATAATCCTCATCCTATTTACATATCAGCCACAAAAAGGGATTTTTAATCATGTATATGTGTTTTTAATTATCTATGTAGAATTAATAAAATTTTATTATTTTCTGATATCCGCAGTGATTCTGGCCAACCTGACAGATCTGCAGTAATATACTGCAAGACCAATTTGTTTGCTAGCTAGCCACATACAGTAGCGACATTGCTTATTGAAGCAAAAGCCGCCGGCTCCATGCGGCTGGGAAGCGGGTAGCCGCGGCGCGTGGCGGCGCACTGTGACGTCACAGTAACATGCGCGCCCGTCTTCCCCGTCTTCCCCGTCTTCCCCAGGCTTCCCCGACACCCCTGGAGATCAAATGAAGGTAAGCGGGGGTGCGGGGAAGCAGAGAGGCAGAGCAGGAGCCGGGTACGGTGTCGGGAAGGGAGGTAAATTGCGCGCGAAGTGGAGGGGGGGTGCGTGGGGGAAACGCGGCGGCGCGCGGTTGTTACTGGCGGCAGCTGGGGTAGATCTCGGCGTGCCGTCGTGATTTAGTGCAATAAACAATGTCGGTGCTGTACAAATCAATTACAGACCTGCTGTTATTACTCTGAGAGTCATGATATGATGATATATGGCAATAGATCCAAATAATCCTCATCCTATTTACATATCAGCCACAAAAAGGGATTTTTAATCATGTATATGTGTTTTTAATTATCTATGTAGAATTAATAAAATGTTATTATTTTCTGATATCCGCAGTGATTCTGGCCAACCTGACAGATCTGCAGTAATATACTGCAAGACCAATTTGTTTGCTAGCTAGCCACATGCAAATCAATTACAGACCTGCTGTTATTACTCTGAGAGTCATGATATGATGATATATGGCAATAGATTCAAATAATCCTCATCCTATTTACATATCAGCCACAAAAAGGGATTTTTAATAATGTATATGTGTTTTTAATTATCTATGTAGAATTAATAAAATTTTATTATTTTCTGATATCCGCAGTGATTCTGGCCAACCTGACAGATCTGCAGTAATATACTGCAAGACCAATTTGTTTGCTAGCTAGCCACATACAAATCAATTACAGACCTGCTGTTATTACTCTGAGAGTCATGATATGATGATATATGGCAATAGATCCAAATAATCCTCATCCTATTTACATATCAGCCACAAAAAGGGATTTTTAATCATGTATATGTGTTTTTAATTATCTATGTAGAATTAATAACATTTTATTATTTTCTGATATCCGCAGTGATTCTGGCCAACCTGACAGATCTGCAGTAATATACTGCAAGACCAATTTGTTTGCTAGCTAGCCACATACAAATCAATTACAGACCTGCTGTTATTACTCTGAGAGTCATGATATGATGATATATGGCAATAGATCCAAATAATCCTCATCCTATTTACATATCAACCACAAAAAGGGATTTTTAATCATGTATATGTGTTTTTAATTATCTATGTAGAATTAATAAAATTTTATTATTTTCTGATATCCGCAGTGATTCTGGCCAACCTGACAGATCTGCAGTAATATACTGCAAGACCAATTTGTTTGCTAGCTAGCCACATACAAATCAATTACAGACCTGCTGTTATTACTCTGAGAGTCATGATATGATGATATATGGCAATAGATCCAAATAATCCTCATCCTATTTACATATCAGCCACAAAAAGGGATTTTTAATCATGTATATGTGTTTTTAATTATCTATGTAGAATTAATAAAATTTTATTATTTTCTGATATCCGCAGTGATTCTGGCCAACCTGACAGATCTGCAGTAATATACTGCAAGACCAATTTGTTTGCTAGCTAGCCACATACAGTAGCGACATTGCTTATTGAAGCAAAAGCCGCCGGCTCCATGCGGCTGGGAAGCGGGTAGCCGCGGCGCGTGGCGGCGCACTGTGACGTCACAGTAACATGCGCGCCCGTCTTCCCCGTCTTCCCCGTCTTCCCCAGGCTTCCCCGACACCCCTGGAGATCAAATGAAGGTAAGCGGGGGTGCGGGGAAGCAGAGAGGCAGAGCAGGAGCCGGGTACGGTGTCGGGAAGGGAGGTAAATTGCGCGCGAAGTGGAGGGGGGGTGCGTGGGGGAAACGCGGCGGCGCGCGGTTGTTACTGGCGGCAGCTGGGGTAGATCTCGGCGTGCCGTCGTGATTTAGTGCAATAAACAATGTCGGTGCTGTACAAATCAATTACAGACCTGCTGTTATTACTCTGAGAGTCATGATATGATGATATATGGCAATAGATCCAAATAATCCTCATCCTATTTACATATCAGCCACAAAAAGGGATTTTTAATCATGTATATGTGTTTTTAATTATCTATGTAGAATTAATAAAATTTTATTATTTTCTGATATCCGCAGTGATTCTGGCCAACCTGACAGATCTGCAGTAATATACTGCAAGACCAATTTGTTTGCTAGCTAGCCACATGCAAATCAATTACAGACCTGCTGTTATTACTCTGAGAGTCATGATATGATGATATATGGCAATAGATTCAAATAATCCTCATCCTATTTACATATCAGCCACAAAAAGGGATTTTTAATAATGTATATGTGTTTTTAATTATCTATGTAGAATTAATAAAATTTTATTATTTTCTGATATCCGCAGTGATTCTGGCCAACCTGACAGATCTGCAGTAATATACTGCAAGACCAATTTGTTTGCTAGCTAGCCACATACAAATCAATTACAGACCTGCTGTTATTACTCTGAGAGTCATGATATGATGATATATGGCAATAGATCCAAATAATCCTCATCCTATTTACATATCAGCCACAAAAAGGGATTTTTAATCATGTATATGTGTTTTTAATTATCTATGTAGAATTAATAACATTTTATTATTTTCTGATATCCGCAGTGATTCTGGCCAACCTGACAGATCTGCAGTAATATACTGCAAGACCAATTTGTTTGCTAGCTAGCCACATACAAATCAATTACAGACCTGCTGTTATTACTCTGAGAGTCATGATATGATGATATATGGCAATAGATCCAAATAATCCTCATCCTATTTACATATCAACCACAAAAAGGGATTTTTAATCATGTATATGTGTTTTTAATTATCTATGTAGAATTAATAAAATTTTATTATTTTCTGATATCCGCAGTGATTCTGGCCAACCTGACAGATCTGCAGTAATATACTGCAAGACCAATTTGTTTGCTAGCTAGCCACATACAAATCAATTACAGACCTGCTGTTATTACTCTGAGAGTCATGATATGATGATATATGGCAATAGATCCAAATAATCCTCATCCTATTTACATATCAGCCACAAAAAGGGATTTTTAATCATGTATATGTGTTTTTAATTATCTATGTAGAATTAATAAAATTTTATTATTTTCTGATATCCGCAGTGATTCTGGCCAACCTGACAGATCTGCAGTAATATACTGCAAGACCAATTTGTTTGCTAGCTAGCCACATACAGTAGCGACATTGCTTATTGAAGCAAAAGCCGCCGGCTCCATGCGGCTGGGAAGCGGGTAGCCGCGGCGCGTGGCGGCGCACTGTGACGTCACAGTAACATGCGCGCCCGTCTTCCCCGTCTTCCCCGTCTTCCCCAGGCTTCCCCGACACCCCTGGAGATCAAATGAAGGTAAGCGGGGGTGCGGGGAAGCAGAGAGGCAGAGCAGGAGCCGGGTACGGTGTCGGGAAGGGAGGTAAATTGCGCGCGAAGTGGAGGGGGGGTGCGTGGGGGAAACGCGGCGGCGCGCGGTTGTTACTGGCGGCAGCTGGGGTAGATCTCGGCGTGCCGTCGTGATTTAGTGCAATAAACAATGTCGGTGCTGTACAAATCAATTACAGACCTGCTGTTATTACTCTGAGAGTCATGATATGATGATATATGGCAATAGATCCAAATAATCCTCATCCTATTTACATATCAGCCACAAAAAGGGATTTTTAATCATGTATATGTGTTTTTAATTATCTATGTAGAATTAATAAAATTTTATTATTTTCTGATATCCGCAGTGATTCTGGCCAACCTGACAGATCTGCAGTAATATACTGCAAGACCAATTGTTGTCTACCTTTACCATACGAATGACAATAGAGTGCTGTATATAAGGGGTACTCTTCTGATCAAATCTTTTTTGATCAACTCTGATAAACATTATATCTATACCCCTTGAGCACCTGTCGTTTGATCCTATATACCTATTCATAACGGTGATTGCGGTCACATTCACGTACTTTAAATACTGTACATGTTAATTTTTCTTTGGTTTGAAATATGGTATTCATTGGTTTATCATCAACCAGCCCTGTTTGTGGGAGGCTCTTTGCATAGTTCTGTGTATTCTCTGTGTTTTTTCTGTTAAGTTTGCTGAGTAACCTTGTGATATAAAGAGATGGCAGCCTTAGTTTGTTATGCCTCTTTTTTTCCCTGTAAATCTCAATGGCTTTTGCGGCCTATCCTAGCCACTCTGAAGTGAGACAAACCGCTTCTAAAGAGTACTCTAGATGCAAATGTAAATAAAAAGTATAATAGAATTTGAACACATGGCTGCTCAACTCAAGTCCTTAAGCCACGAAACATGTCTGAATTTCAGGATTTTCCAGCTTCAGCACAAGTGGCTCAAACAGAGGCTTGTTTGAAGACAGAGACCCTGATTGAGCCACCTGTGCTGAAGCAGGGACTGATTAAAGCATCTGTGTTGAAGCTTGGATATCCTGAACACCTGACCTCCCTTCTCTCTCTCCCTTTCCCTTCTCTCTCTTTCCATTCTCAACCTCTCCCTTCTCTCTCCTCTCTCCCTCTCCCTTCTCTCTCCTCTCTCCCTCTCCCTTCTCTCTCCTCTCGCCCTTCTCTCTCCTCTCTCTCTCTCTCGCCCTTCTCTCTCCTCTCTCTCTCTCGCCCTTCTCTCTCCTCTCTCTCTCTCGCCCTTCTCTCTCCTCTCTCTCTCTCGCGCTTCTCTCTCCTCTCTCTCTCTCGCCCTTCTCTCTCCTCTCTCTCTCTCGCCCTTCTCTCTCCTCTCTCTCTCTCGCCCTTCTCTCTCCTCTCTCTCTCTCGCCCTTCTCTCTCCTCTCTCTCTCTCGCCCTTCTCTCTCCTCTCTCTCTCTCGCCCTTCTCTCTCCTCTCTCTCTCTCGCCCTTCTCTCTCCTCTCTCTCTCTCGCCTTCTCTCTCCTCTCTCTCTCGCCCTTCTCTCTCCTCTCTCTCTCGCCCTTCTCTCTCCTCTCTCTCTCTCTCTCGCCCTTCTCTCTCCTCTCTCTCTCCCTCTCTCTCTCTCTCCTCTCTCTCTCTCGCCCTTCTCTCTCCTCTCTCTCTCTCGCCCTTCTCTCTCCTCTCTCTCTCTCGCCCTTCTCTCTCCTCTCTCTCTCTCGCCCTTCTCTCTCCTCTCTCTCTCTCGCCCTTCTCTCTCCTCTCTCTCTCTCGCCCTTCTCTCTCCTCTCTCTCTCTCTCGCCCTTCTCTCTCCTCTCTCTCTCGCCCTTCTCTCTCCTCTCTCTCTCTCTCTCGCCCTTCTCTCTCCTCTCTCTCTCGCCTCTCTCTCCTCTCTCTCTCTCTCTCGCCCTTCTCTCTCCTCTCTCTCTCTCTCGCCTTCTCTCTCCTCTCTCTCTCTCTCTCGCCCTTCTCTCTCCTCTCTCTCTCGCCCTTCTCCTCTCCTCTCTCTCTCTCTCTCGCCTCTCTCGCCTTCCTCTCCTCTCTCTCTCGCCCTTCTCTCTCCTCTCTCTCTCTCGCTTCTCTCTCCTCTCTCCTCCTCTCTCTCTCGCCCTTCTCTCTCCTCTCTCTCTCTCTCGCCCTTCTCTCTCTCTCCTCTCTCTCTCGCCTTCTCTCTCCTCTCTCTCTCTCGCCCTTCTCTCTCCTCTCTCTCTCTCGCCCTTCTCCTCTCCTCTCTCTCTCTCGCCTTCTCTCTCCTCTCTCTCCTCTCGCCTTTCTCTCCTCTCTCTCTCTGCCCTTCTCTCTCTCTCTCTCTCTCGCCCTTCTCTCTCTCTCTCTCTCGCCTCTCTCTCCTCTCTCTCTCTCGCCCTCTCTCTCCTCTCTCTCTGCCCTCTCTCCTCTCTCTCTCTCGCCCTTCTCTCTCCTCTCTCTCTCGCTCTCTCTCCTCTCTCTCTCTCTCTCGCCCTCTCTCTCTCTCTCTCTCTCTTCGCCTTCTCTCTCCTCTCTCTCTCTCTCTCGCCCTTCTCTCTCTCTCTCTCTCTCTCGCCTTCTCTCTCCTCTCTCTCTCTCCCTTCTCTCTCCTCTCTCTCTCTCTCGCCCTTCTCTCTCCTCTCTCTCTCTCTCTCGCCCTTCTCTCTCTCCTCTCTCTCTCTCGCCCTCTCTCTCCTCTCTCTCTCTCTCTCGCCCTTCTCTCTCTCCTCTCTCTCTCTCTCGCCCTTCTCTCTCCTCTCTCTCTCTCTCGCCCTTCTCTCTCCTCTCTCTCTCTCTCTCGGCTCCTTCTCTCTCCTCTCTCTCTCTCTCTCGCCTTCCTCTCTCCTCTCTCTCTCTGCATCTCGCCCTTTCTCTCTCCTCTCTCTCACTCTCTCTCTCGCCCTTCTCTCTCCTCTCTCTCTCGCCTTCTCTCTCCTCTCTCTCTCTCTCTCGCCCTTCTCTCTCCTCTCTCTCTCTCTCTCGCCCTTCCTCTCCTCTCTCTCTCTCTCTCGCCCTTCTCTCTCCTCTCTCTC
>NW_027454185.1:5000-95806 GCF_040206685.1 Ascaphus truei | reverse complement strand
GGGGGGAATATGGGTTACACATGCTTTGTATTTCTGGGAAGTCTTTTTGCCATGCCCTGAGTGTGTTGGCATGTGTGGTCCCCATATCCTGATCTTTTATAGTTCTGTATAGTTCTGACAGTTTGCTTCTTTCCTGCTTTTCGAGTTAAAGAATTCATCTATTGTGTTGTTTTTTAGTACTTTAGTTTTGTGGTTCGTCAAGTTTTTGCAAAAGCTAATTAGCTGTGTGTATGAAAAGGCGTGCATTACATTTGGGGGAATGTCCCATTTTTGTGCAAACTCTTGGAATGTCATGTATTCCTGTTTGTCTGTGTTGATCACATGTTCTAGGCACCTGATGCCTTTTTTTTTTTTCCAGACTTGGAATGATGGTTGGGTATACCCTGGTATAAATTTGGGGTTGTCTTGGATTGTTATAGGAGTTTAAACTTTTTCCTGAACGTTTTCCACGTTGTTATGGTGTCTGATTAGAATATTATTTCTTTGGGTTACTGGGATGTCTCTTCATTTTGTGTGTATTAGCTCTCTCGTGGAGGTCTCTGGTGAGAACCCTTTTTCTAGTTCTAGGGAGGAGTAATGTAATGTCTCATTATGCTTGCTCTATTATAGTTCCTGATATTCGGTAGATTGATGTCTCCCATTTCTTTTGATAACTGTAGTTTTTTAAAGCTTTTCTGCTTCTCTTATTTCCCCACAAAAAATGTAGTCATTGCTCTATTTACTCCAGTTATATCCACATGCTTGAGGAGCATAGGAAGAGTCTGCATGGGATATAGAAGTGTGGCAAACGATATCTTTTTGATCGAGCTTGCCCTCCCAAATAGTGACAGGGGTAGTGTCGTTCAGTTTTTTAGTTCTTGCACTATTTTTTTTTTATGATTGGTTTGAAGGCTTTTTCGTTACTTTTACTGGGAAGTTATATGGTTCCTTTGTGTCTGGGGGTTCTTTAATAAACATCATTTCTGTTTTAGATATATTTATTTTAAAGCCGGCAAACGACCCGAATGTCTCTATTTGCTGTAGTACCTTTTTGATTGATTCATCAGGGTTAGTCATAAACATTAGTATGTCATCTGCAAACATTGACAGTTTCAGTTCTGTTTTATGTATCATGATTCTCTTAAATTCCTCCATTTGCCTCAGGTATATTGCCAGAGGTTCTATTGCTAGATTAAAAAGCAGGGGTGATAACGGACATCCTTGTTGTCACGGTAGCTTATGACAAGATATAATGAACACCAAATATCTGGGTTGAACTGAACGAGCCTTAGATATAATAAAATATAATTTATTCCTTAAATAAGGTGAACACAGCAATATAGTACAATTAACAGACAAGAAGATAACACTTACTTAGGGTTGGGGATGGAGAAGTATCCAATAGCAATTCTCCAGCAGTCCAGTGACATTCAAGATGGAATCAGAAGCACAACTCCAGCAATCCAGTGACATTCAAGATGGTATCAGAAGCACAACTCCAGCACAACTAAAAACTGTAGGGTTGACATAGTTTATATACCTGTGCAACACTATTCTTAACATTGAACACAGCCTATTGGTGAACAATTATCTGTATCCACTCTCTAATGTGGAGACACAGACTAACAGACTAACCCATGCCCTCAGGTAACAATTAGACTGGCAGAGTTTTGTTGATTGATTAATACTTAATCTCTAGACATTGGGTAACAATCAAGGCAGTTAACTTTTTGATTGCCGTGCTTAGGCTACTCAGCCGTCTGCCCTTCATGACCTATTAGCCTAGCAAATGGCGTCTGCATTTTCAGAACAGATCCAAAATAAAATACATATACACTTTAATATCTACACATATTAATAAGTTCCACTCTGGTGGGCTCAGTGGGTCGACCTTTGCCAGTTTTTAATGCCTACAGTGACTCCACATATTGGCCAAATATGAACTCTCTGCGACCTCCAGAACTGGAGATACAGAAATGCAATTTAAAACATTAAAATACATGCTTATAATGAAACATGGGAACAGGGGAACATACATTTTCAAGGTATAACAAGGTGCAAACCTCATCCCTGGACCGCAGTCCAGTTAACCCCTTGTCTCTCTGGTGAGGTCAGGGGATGGCCATATGGGGTTCAACCCCTTTAATACCGGGCCACCCCCTTTCACCCTCTACAGTCGTGTCCCTCTATATACTTGGAATGGGTCTGATAGATGCCCTGCTGCCTTTATTCTAGCCTTTGGGGTATTCTACATTACCTTTATCATGTTGCTAAAGTTTCCCCTTAGTCCAAATTTTTCTAGCATGAAGAACACATGGTTCCACATTATGTTGTCAAATGCCTTTTCAGCATCAATAGTCACTAGGGCCGTATTCCCTATTTTATGTAGTCTGACCCATTCTATGGCTGCTAGAACTTTTCCGATATTTTTAACCGCGGATCGTCCCTTTACAAATCACGATTGATCAAGATGTGTCTGTCAAGATAGAGGGGATTTGGCCCGGGATTAAAGGGGTTACACCCCATTGGGCCACCCTCTACTCTCACCTGGGAAGCAAGGGGTTAACTGGATTGGGGTCCAGTAATGTGTTTTGCCTTGCTTCAGCCATCCAACTGTTTATTCCCCTGTATAAATGTATTGTTTCTGGGCCAGTGTCTGCACCACACACACACTGGGGCTTAAGGGGTTAATGAGCTACAGTTTAGGAAAATACAAATGTGGTTTGTCTTTTCAGAAATATCTGGGCTTCAAAAGGCTTGATTGAAGTTTGGGTGTGAAAAGGTACAGAGGGGGTTTGGTGTATGTTAACATATATTGCTGGGAGACAGCTAGGACAGGAGGTCTGGGGCATTGGGTGTGAAATCTAACACCGGTGACAAATGTCCCCTACCCAGGGGTCCCTGCTTCAAAGGATTTCTTGATGGGGGCCAGGGGTGCGGTTACGCAAGGAGATCTCAGAATGAGTGACCTTATTAAATATAAGAATATTATGAGATGTCCTCGGCTGAACATGCTAAGAGCTACAAATGCGTAACCGGGGGACCGAGCCGCAAATAATGATTACAGACACCTGAGGTTTAACAGATACTAAGAGCCAGATATTAATATCTCTCTTAATTTTAGTACTACACAGTAATATTTAGTCTCATTGGGAGCGTCATGCGTGCCAGAATGTATTAATATGGCTCACGTGCCAGTGAGTACTACTGAACTGAAGTTATGAAGTTATTTACAGTGTATATGGGATTTTGGATCTGTTCTGAAAATGCAGACCTCCATCTACTATGCTAATAGGGCAGGGAGAGCATCCTGACAGAATTAGCATAGGCCAGTGATCAAAAAGGTAACTGCCCTGATTGTTTATACTGGGGGCAGGAACTGAGTGTTTTTAAGTGTGATACTTCACACTTACAATGGAAGCCAAAATCTGCTTCAAAGAGATTTTTTCTAGCCAACTGGGCATCTAGGGTTAAGAGATGAGTTTGACATGGTATTTAAGTCAGAGTCACCCCTTACTCAAATGTTCCTTCATGTGCTTCATGATCTGCATGTATTGCTGTGATGTCAACATCTGAAACTGAATTATGGAAGAAATGGCCCATCCTGTATCCTGATGGCTTTCTTGTCCTAACCTTTAAGTAAGTGTCCATATTTTGCCTGTTATTTGTATAATCTATTGTGCTCACCTTTTTCAAGGAATAAATTATATTTTATCATATCTAAGCCTCGTCCAGTTCAACCCAGTTATATTCTTGGTGGTGTATTATTAATAGCCTGTCTCAAAGCTACCGTCACAGTATCAAGGATGGGAGAATGTTTGCTAACCCAGGGGTGAGCAAACTTTTTATGCCGAGCCCCCCTTTTTATCCATGAAATTTCTCGGGCCCCCCTGCCTGATGTAATCAAAATCCCATGAAAAAAAACCCTTTATTAAACGGTATACAATGTAAATACAAATATGTCTAAGGCCGCGCATATAGTGCCCGCGACGTCACCCGTCGCCGCTAGCGAAAGTTGTATTTCGCTTTGCGGCGGCGGCGTGGGCGACTAGGCCATTGATTGGTTCAGGGGCTGTCATATGACGCGACAGCCCCTTAAAAATCAAATATTGCCAGCTTCAAAAAATCGCGTCGCCACGTCACGCTTACTATAAGCGCACGCGGCGGCGCCAATGCATTTGTTTTCGGGCGACGTTGCGTCGCCGGCACTATAAGCGCAGCCTAAATACTTACATACTTCAACAGCTCGCTCTTGCAAAATTAGGCTGCGTCCACGCTGCCGCTGAGAGCGGTGACATCACCAACTCTCCAAGCATGAGCACAGGGTGTCCTGCATAATTTTGCAAGCACGAGCGGGGAAGTGTTTACACTTTTTATTATTATTTCTGTACATTCATAGTATGATTGATATAGTGGCAGCCTACCCTCACACTTGAAGAGGATCGCAGCGAAGCAGGTTGCCAGCGGAGGAGAGCAGGACCACAGCGCTATTGTAGGCAGACACCGGAGGGAGGGGCGTTTGACATCACAGCGCTGGGGCGTGCTCCTCCGCGTACCTCCGAATCACGTGGCCCCACCTGCACTATTCTATTTGGCCGCCCGCGCGCGCACATCTTTTTCGCCTGCACAACCAGGTTTTGCTGCACGCGCCCCGCCTAAATAATCTTGCGCCTGGGGCATCCCCCCCTCAGTTTGTGCAACGCTGCATTCAATCACAACACCCACAACCAACACACACACTCAATCACAACACACACACACACACAACACACACTCAAATCACAACCAACACAGCACACACTCAATCACTACACACACACAGTCACAACCAACACTCACATAATCACCACCAACACACACAACACTCAACCACAACACACACACACACAGACAACCAACAGGCACAGCGCACACACACACACAACAGTCCATTTATATACACACAAACACACACACACATACATACATATACACACACACATACACACAACACCCACTCAAATCACAACCAACACAGCACACACTCAATTCTACATATACACACACATTTCTACATATACACACACACACATACACATATACATACAAAACACACACACACATATACACACATACATATACACACACATTTCTACATATACACACATTCACACACACACACACACACACACACACACACACACACACACACACACACACACACACACACACACACACACACACACACACACACACACACACACACACACACACACACACACACACACGGTGGGTAGGGGGAGAGAGTAACTAAACCTGCTCAGGTCCCCCCATGTGCTGCTGAAAACGGGCGGGTAAAAGACAGGAGGAGGAGAAGGGCTTGTCTGTGTGCAGGGAAGGCCCCGCAGCAAGGCCCCGCCCCCTCTGCAAGACACAGCAGAGAACTGGAAGCAGCCTCTGCACGGAGCTTCTGGCCGCCCGCCCCCAGGTTTCTCCACACGCAGCCTGCGCCCCCCCTACATAATCTTGCGCCCCCCGAGGGGGCGCGCCCCCCAGTTTGCGCACCGCTGTGCTAATCTATCTGCCATGATTTTGGTAAATATTTTGGCGTCCTGGTTAATCGGGAGATTGGTCTGTATGATTCTGGCCTCAGGGGATCTTTCCCCTGTTTGTGGATTATCATAACGTGGCCATTTCGCTTGTTTGCATGAACGTAGCATCTTTTGAGTGCCGTGTGATATATTTGTTGTAATGGTTCTATCAGATCCTTTCAGAATGTTATAGTATTCCCCTGACATCCCGTCCGGGCCGGGGCCTGGCAGTTTTTAAGGTTGTGTCCTTTATCTCTTTTTGGGTAATTGGAGAGTTTAATCTGTCGATATCTTCCTGACTTATTTTAGGTATCTTAATGTTTTTAAAGAAAGTTCCCCTTGCTGCTAGGTTTACCTCACCTTCTCTATACAGTGTGCTATAGTATTCTTTGAACACCTCATTTATTATTTTTGCCTCTGTGGTTATTTCTGTCCTATCATATATTCTAGTAATGGGTTTAGTTGACCTATAGTTTCTCATAAGATTTCCCAGGAGCCTTCCCGTCTTGTTCACGTGTCTGAAAAATTTGGCTTCTTTTATGGATTTTTTTCCCCAGTTCTTTTTTCTCTAGCCACACCTCACATATAGATTTTTTCTGGCTATATCTTTCTTTATTTTGAGATGTTGGGTCTGTTTTGAATTCTCTAAATGCCTTGCTAATTCTTTACTTGCTTTGCAGAACTCCTGGGTTGCCCGTTTCTTCCTTCTAGAGACATATGCCATGAGATCGCTCCTAATTACTGCTTTTGATGTTTCCCAAAAAAGTATGGGGTTCGTCTTATGTTCCTAGTTTGTATTCTCGAATATCTCCCATGCTCCCTTTAGGTAATTTACAAAATCTTCGCTGTCTCTCCTGTAGTTTGGGAATCTCCAGGTGTTCAGGCTTGCTCTACCTAATCCCATGTCTTGATCTAGGCGTACCATTAGCACTTATTCCCATGATCTGTTATTTGTACTATTTGTTATTTATACAATTGTCACGTGTATTACTAATGTGAAGCGCTATGTATATTAATGGCGCTATATAAAGACATACATACATAGGAAAGAGGTGGACAAATATATCTAACAAACAGTATTAATATGTATCTGTGGATGCTGCCACAATGTAAAGGAAACACACAGATACAATATATATCAAGGGGAGAGGAAAAACAAAAAAGGCGCAAACCACTGACCACAATGCTTAAGTTACTAAACACTAATAAAGATGCAGTGCAATGATAGTCCAATCTGTAGAATCCTGGATTGAGTGGGATCTCAAGGTATCACACCCTTTGATAAAGTCTTTTTAGACTAAACGCGCAGGGCTACGGTAGTCTTGTCCCTTGGATTTTACTAGCTTGCTGGACTATATGCCTTATTCAAGGAAAACCGCTATTAACGGCATTTCCAAACGATTTTACCCACAGAGGAGCTTCTGTATATCTGAAGTGAAAGCGGAGCATCATCACGCTGACATCGCGAGATTTCAAGCCGAGGAGATCTGCATATACAGATGTCGGACGCAGACGGCGGCCTTTGGAGTTGATCCTGCGGCTAACAGTTCCCGTATTATAGTTCCAGACAAGGATTTTATCCTGACACGCTCATTTTTATCTGTGATTTCGCAAGTAGGATCTGTGCTTACGTTGTGCATCAATAATACATAAATACTTCACCATATCTGGCTATCTTCTCATTTATAGATCCCACTCAATCCAGGATTCTACAGATTGGACTTTCATTGCATTACAATCTTATTAGTGTTTAGTAATTTAAGCATTGTGGTGAGTGGTTTGCGCCTTTTGTTTTTCCTCTCCCCTTGTTACATACATACCAGGACTGTCCCCGGGCAAACGTGTCAGCCTCACACAGAGAAGCTATAGCCCATAACACACACAGGATGCTGGCCCCTGTGGTAATGAAGGAGTTAAACTCCAACCAATACTCCCTCAATCTAATTACTTTCTAACTCTATTTAATAACTTTCCCAATCTTATCCTCACTGATTCCTAATGTTAATTCCCAATGTAAAATAACCCCCATTATCTCCCAGTCCCTGTGATACCAGGAGGAGTAACCCCCCCAGTGCCAGAGGCCCCCCCTCACTATCAGAGGCTCAGCCTCTCAGGCTCCTGTGTGTAAGGAAGCTCAGAGCAGCACTGGGATAATGTGCACAGGTCACACAAGGGAGGGGAAGGGAGGAGGAGGAAAGCACTTACCCAATAACACAGGCTGAAGATCTCTGTGCAGCAGGGGGTGGGCAATGTGAGGGGCACACAGGAAAAGGGACTTAGAGGCTGCAGAGCCTATTCCTCAGTGTGTCCCCCCCTCAGTGCCTGAGATGTGCACTTTATCCCCTCCTCACTGTGTGTGTACTTCCTATGGAGGGTGGGGGGAGCCCCTGTGATCTCTCAGTCCTTCCCTGTGGGAGTGACCTGGATTCCCCCCTCAGGATGTGGGACAGTCTGTGCTCAGGGTCAGTGTTTCCTGCCGGAATCAAACCTCACACACCAGGACATCCGGCTGCAGCAAAGGGACCATAGAGAGGGAATAGGAGAGGCCAGAGCACCTCTAACCAGCTCCTCCTGAGCTCATATGGAACAGTGACCCCTGGTGGGCTCCCAAGCAAGGTGCGGTGAGTGCCCCCTGGTGAGAGCTGCACGTGGTGCTGGCTGTGGGCTGGTGAGAAACATAGTGACAATCTCACCCCCATCTCCCACCATATAAAGTGCGGTCTGGTGATATACTCTGTGCTGTGTGTCTGGTGATATACTCTGTGCTGTGTGTGTAGTGACGTCTGGTGATATACTCTGTGCTGTGTGTGTAGTGATATACTCTGTGTCGTGTGTCTGGTGATATACTCTGTGCCGTGTGTCTGGTGATATACTCTGTGCCGTGTGTCTGGTGATATACTCTGTGCCGTGTGTGTAGTGCCGTCTGGTGATATACTCTGTGCTATGTGTATAGTGACGTCTGGTGATATACTCTGCGCCCGTGTGTGTAGTGACGCCTGGTGATATACTCAGTGCCCGTGTGTGTAGTGATGTCTGGTGATATACTCTGTGCCCATGTGTGTAGTGACGTCTGGTGATATACTCTGTGCCCGTGTGTGTAGCGACGGTTGGTGATATACTCTGTGCTGTATGTGTGTAGTGAGGTCTGGTTATATACTCTGTGCCCGTGTGTGTAGTGACGTCTAGTGATATACTCTGTGCCCGTGTGTAGTGACGTCTGGTGATATACTCTGTGCCCGTGTGTGTAGTGACGTCTGGTGATATACTCTGTGCCCGTGTGTGTAGCGACGGTTGGTGATATACTCTGTGCTGTATGTGTGTAGTGAGGTCTGGTTATATACTCTGTGCCCGTGTGTGTAGTGACGTCTAGTGATATACTCTGTGCCCGTGTGTGTAGTGACGTCTAGTGATATACTCTGTGCCCGTGTGTAGTGACGTCTGGTGATATACTCTGTGCCGTGTGTGTAGTGACGTCTGGTGATATACTCTGTGCTGTGTGTGTAGTGACGTCTGGTGATATACTCTGTGCCCATATGTAAAGTGACGTCTGGTGATATACTCTGTGCCCGTGTGTGTAGTGACGTCTGGTGATATACTCTTTGCTGTGTGTGTAGCGACGTCTGGTGATATACACTGTGCCCGTGTGTGTAGTGACGTCTGGGGATATACTCTGTGCTCGTGTGTGTAGTGAGGCCTGGTTATATACTCTGTGCCCGTGTGTAGTGCGGTCTGGTGATATACTCTGTGCCCCTGCTAGCTGTGATCTTCTTTCTGTGCTTACGCCTCCCCCTGCCACTTATTTCCTCTTTCTGCTTCAGCTCGGAAGGTTTTCCTCTTTTACGTGTCAGCCTCACACAGAGAAGCTATAGCCCAGGCCTGCACAACATGCGGCCCCGATGGCCCCCTCAACCCCTCCTTCCCTTCCTTGGTAGGGAAAGAGTGCGCTCCAGCGGTGTGACGCGCTGCGCGGGGTGTGCGGAGAACCCAGGACAGAGACAGGAGGATGGGACAGGTTACCTTGTTCTCCTCAGGTGGTGCAGCGCCTCCAGCCTGTAGGGATCCCCAGGGGTCTCCACAGGAGAAACCCCCCACTGACACTCTCTCCTTCTCATGACAGGAACAGTGACAGTGATACACACACAGCAGCTTCTTTGGTGGTTCTTTAATAGCAGAGCAGATCAGCACAGCACAGCATCACATCAGCACAGCATCATAGGCGTCTCGCTCTTTACTCTGCCCTCTGCATTAGGGCAGGACGATTCCCCTCCCTCCCCACCCAGGTGGGGTAGGAGGGAGAGAACTATTCTCTGTGCTGCTCTCTCTCTGAAGACTCTCAACTGGCTAACTAACTGAATTTGGGAACGTGTCTCAATTTGGATATCCTCAGGGAGTGTCTCTAGCTTTGAATCATTACAACTCGAGGCTGGATACCGATTGGCTCACACACACATCAGGGGGTGTTCCAACCCATATCCACCCTTTGGATTAACATGCTCATAGGTTGCTTAGGCCTGCCTCTGAATATTGCTACATACTCAGAGCTGAAATGCACAAACAGGCCAACTGAAGGAATTAACCTTTCCACTGCCGGTTGTAACAGGACTGACAGAGGAAAGACCCAGAAGAATACATAGCTGCCGAAGGCCAGGCTATATGTATAATTTTGAATAATTTTACCCGTGCGGCCCAAATCTGTTTTCCTTGGAGCATTTCGGCCCTTCTCACTTTACAAGTTGTGCAGGCCTGCTATAGCCCATAACACACACATGATTTATTTATTTATAAAATGTGTTACCAGGAAGTAATAGATTGAGAGTTACCTCTCGTTTTCACGTATGTCCTGGGCACAGAGTTAAGACAAATAATACATGGTTACAAATACAGTTACATAAGTGAACAGGTTATACATTATATACAAGACATTGCATGCACAGTTAGAGATAATATATATTATAGGCGCATGTAACAGTTACAGACCAGATTAAAATGTGAGACAGCCTTAGTTTTGAAAGAACTTAAACTGGTGGTGGATGTGATTGTCTCCGGTACGTTGTTCCAGTTTTGGGGAGCACTCGAGTGATGACCAACTAGTTCTTTGAGCATTTCGCAGTGATGTGTGCTGTAGTTGCATTGGAGAACAATACGGCATATTGAATTATAGAGGGTGTCAAGTTTGCTAAGGTTGGTTTGGGGTGCCGAGCCGTATACTATGTCTCCATAGTCGATAATTGGCATTAGCATCTGCTGTGCGATACGCTTTCTGACCAGCAGACTTAGGGAGGATTTGTTCCTGTAAAGTACACCTAGTTTGGCAAAGGTTTTGGATGTCAGGGTATCATTGTGCATCCCGAATGGTTTTTTTTTGTTGTTGTTTTATTGGTTTTCTGATGCAATACAGGAATGGTTATGACATCCAGTACAGTTTTTACATTGAAGTTGTTCTAGCATTAACACCAGACACCAGTCAACAATGGGTAGAGGGGGGAAGGGAAGACAAGAGGGGGGGGGGTGAGGGGATGTGGCGCGAGTCTGCCCCTCGATGCAAGGTTATTTCCATCTCTGTGGATCAAACATCTATCATCCGTGCGGTTATGGCCTAAGACCACCGGCCCCGCGGAGTGAGTGTTTTAGGTTCTGAGCTCTTCTAGGCCCTAAGAGTGTCCATCCTCTATTCTATTTTCCATATCCTCTCGGCCGGGCCCCCATCAAGAGAGACCGCATCTGCTATTGTCAATGCCAAATTGTATCTCTTTCCACCCCGGGGATGTCCGTCTGGACCAGCCATGGCATCCAGGTTTTTCGAAAAATGTTGCCAGTGTCATTAACTAAACTCGTTAATATTTCCATCTGGCACACAAACCAAATTCTGTTCCTGATTTTGGGAATTGGAGGAATTTCGGGTTATTTCCATAATGCTGCGATCTCGCACCTCGTCGCTGTTGCAAAATGAGCAATCAGTTTGTTACCAGCTTTGCTTAGACCCGGTGTTGCTCTATTCAAAAGGAATAGCCACGGGTCCAAGGGTATTTTGAGGTTAAAGATCCTCTGGAGCCAATCTCTAATCGTCCGCCACAAAGGGCCTAATCCGCGGGCAAGACCACAGCATGGGTAACAGGTCAGCTGATTCTCCACACTGTCTAGGGCTCAGCGGGGAGTATCCTGGTATAAACTTAGATACTTTCATGGGGGTGAGATACCAACGCATTAACACTTTATATGCATTCTCCCTTAATGTCGTGCAGATCGAACTCTTGGCCACTGCCGATACTATCTTTGACCAGTCCTCCTCTTCTAAGACTTCCCCTAGATCTGTTTCCCATTGGCCATATAGCTCAGTTTTTGTCCAACCTTCTCCCCTGAACCGATCCCTTCTCTGTACATTTGCGATGTGAATCCGCTGGTATCAGTCTCAAAAAGACAGAGCTTTTCAAATGTAGTTATTTGGGGATATTTTGTTATAAAATGCCCTGATCTAAAGGTACCTAAACAATTTTTGATGGGGAAGATTTTTGTCTGTTTGAATTTGGTTGACCGTGTTAATTTCATTTCTCCCCTTCAGATCTTTAAGTCTATGAAATCCCACTTGTTTCCAAATGATAAATTCCGCTCTATTCCGGCCTGGAGCAAAGTCCTGGTTACCCCAGGGAGTTGGCCATTGAGGCCAGCGGCTTTCTTATCCGTCTTATTGCTGTTTTTGGGTAACCAGATTAAGTTGTTCAACTCCAATGGGGAGCAAACTTTACTCTACAATGCCCCCACCTTTTCAAATCAGGGTTCATGTGCCATTGGGAGATTTGACATTATTGTGCCGCTTTGTAATAGGACAGCAAGCACGGTACCGGTAGCCCCCCCACCCCCATCCTCGCCCCTCCCCCCCCCATTCCCGCCCCTCCCCCCCCCCCCCCAGGCCAATGTTATTTTTTTTTAGAATCATACCTTTTACTCTCGGTTTTGTACCTCGCCATATGAATTTGGTTATTGCAGACTGAACTGAGAGTATGTCCTTTAGTCTGAGTGGCACCGGTAGTGTCTGAAATAAGTATAGGTGGGAGGAGATTCATCTTAACGCTTTATATTTTACCCAACCAGAAGATTCTATAGGTCGACCATTTCCTAATGTCCTCTTTCAAGGCACGGATCAATTTGGGATCATTTGCTTGATAGAGCTTTCTGTATTCCTTGGTTATATGCACCCCTAGATATTTTACTTCTTTGCATTGTCAATTGAAATTAAAGTTGAGTTGTATCAACTTTTCCGTTTCTTTCGGAAGGCTTACATTCAGAGCTTCAGACTTAGATTGATCTTAAAGCCTGATATTTTGTTAAATTTCCCTAGCAAGTTGAAGAGGTTCGGCAGGGAAGTGAGGGGGTTAGAGATGGTCATAAACACATCATCCGCATACAATTCTACCTTATGCGATTGTGTGTTGGTTTCTATTCCCATTATGTCTGGATTATTTCTGATTTGGGCTGCTAGGGGTTCCATACATAATGCAAACAATAGATGTGATAGTGGGCATCCCTGTCTTGTATCACTTTTCATTTTAAAGAGCTCCGACAGGAAACCCTGGTGTACTACTTTCGCAGCTGGGCTTTTATATAAGGACAGGATTGCGTTACTCACACGTTCACCGAATCCAAAGGCTCTAAGCGTGGCTTTTAAGCATGGCCAGTCAACCCTGTCAAAGGCTTTTTCTGCATCCAGACTCAACACCATAACCGGGATCATGTGTATATTGGCTATATCTAGCAGATCAATGATTCGTTGTGTGTTGTCTGCGGCTTGGCGACCCTTAATAAATCCGGCTTGATCTGGGTGTATAAGTCTGGCCAGGATATGACTTAATCTATTGGCCAACAATTTAGCATATATTTTAATATCTGTGTTGATTAGTGATATTGGTCTATAGCTCTTACATTCTAGCAGGTCTTTTCCAGATTTGTGTATTACTGAGATGGACGCCTGGAGCATCTGTTCTGGGAACGCGGCCCCTTCTAGTACCGCATTAAACATTCGAAGGAGGAAGGGAGCTAAAAGCTTAATATATTTCTTATAGTAGAGGTTCGAGAAGCCATCCGGTCCAGGTGCCTTTGATGGCTTTAGGTCTTTAACGACCTGGGTTAGTTCTTCTAATGTGAAACTTAAACCTAATAGTTCCCTCTCCAAACCATTCAGTCTTGGTTGGCCCGAGCTCTTTAGGAAATTCCTCAGAGCTCTTTTTGTCTTACCATTCTGTGCCACTTTTTCCCAATTATAGAGTTCCTCATAAAAGCTCTTGAATTCCTCCACTATTGATTTTGGGTTGGCTGTAGTGACTCCTGTTTTTATTCTTAACTCATGGATATTGTAATTTGGTCTGTTATTCCTTAATTTGTTCGTTAGCAAGGATCTGGTTTCTTTGCTTTTCATAAAACCGCATCTTTGACCAGCTCATTGTGTTGTCTGCCTGGGAGGTTAGGGCCAAATTAAGTTCAAATCTGGTGTCCTGAATTTCTATAAGATGAGTAGGGATAGGATTTTGTTTATGGATGGCTAGTTCATCTTTTAGTTTTGATTGTAACAAGAATATTTTCTCATTTCTTTCTCTTTTTCGTTTTGCTGCTAAACTAATTAGGGTCCCCCCTCATAGTTACTTTGTGGGCCTCCCACAGTACCAAGTGGGATTCAACACGAACGTTATTCAATTTGAAAAACTGGTCAATCTCTCCACCAATTATTTGCTCCACTTCTGGGATTTTTAGTAGAGACTCGTTACGTTTCCAATTTGCTCCAGGTCTGTCTAGGAATCCTAGATTGCACCTCAGCTCTATAGGTGCGTGATCAGACCATGAAATGTCAGGAATCCCTGCATGGGAGATCTTTGGAGCCTGTCTGCTAGCTACAAAGAAGTAATCGATTCTGCTATATGTTGTGTGGGGGTGGGAAAATAAAGTATAGTCTCTCAGTAGTGGGTTCAGCTCTCTCCAAATATCTGTGAGTTGGTTGTCTCTCAGTTCTCCCCTCAGTGCGTCCATCACCCCCCTATTATTTGGTTTGTAGGGACCCGACCGGTCCAAATGTGGATTGATCGCTATATTGAAATCCCCTGCTGGTATTATGACCCCCCTTGCAACTCTATTTAGTGTTTGGAAGAACTTCCTGAAAAATGAGGGGTCCTGCTCGCATGGGGCGTAGATTGTAGCTATCGTTAATGGCTGAGCTTGAACTGATCCCACTATCACTAAAAACCTACCATCTCTGTCTTTTTTGACCGTCTCTGCAACAAAAGGAAATTTGTTATGGAGCAGGATTGCTACCCCCCCTCTTTTTCTCCCTTGCGGGGGATAAGTAGAACGTCTTAAAGCTTTTATCCCAATATTTGGGGGCGCTTTTGTGCTAAAATGCGGTAAATGTGTTTCTTGGGACTAACAGCTTTCACAACGATTACAGCGATTTCTCTACAGGGTAACCTATTACCCACCCTACTAGCTGTGGCATAGTTTTTCTATCACATAGCGTTCTATATTATAACAGCCTCATTTGGGGCCCACCCCTTAAGGATTAACTATGGGGGAACCAAGACCATTTTTTCTACTTACTAACACCATTTAAAGTGGTATACGTGTGCAAGCATTATGAATAGTTCAGTGTCTTTTGGTGGCTTCACACTAACATCAGCATCAACCACTTTACTAACATTGACCCCGGTAGATAGCAAGGACTTGACTTGGATATACAGTCACATCTGTTTTGTGTGCACCCATATATTTTAAATTGAAACCAATAAAGTATTTTTAACTACTTCAATTTATCCATTTCGAGTAACAGAGTGCTACCAGCCGAGTTCTTTTCTTAGGTGTATTAGCATGATCAACAGTATCAAAAGCCTTTGCAAAATCTAGGAATATTGCACCAGTGAGTTGTCCCTGTTCCATTCCACACTGCAATGAAATTCAAACTTTTAGCAGGGTAGTTACTTACGGTGGAGTGTTTTGGGGCGAAAGCCAGATTGGAATTGGCTAGGGAAATTGGTCTTGGTATAGTAATCGCTTAATTAGGAGTGGACACTTTTCCATGGCTTTGGATAGAATTGGGAGACGGGAGATTGGCCTGGAGTTTGAGACAGTGTTTTTGTCCCCACTTTTGAAGATGGAGAAAACTCTGGCAGTTTTCCAGGTCTTAGGGATATGGCCTGCAGACAGGATAGAGTTGACTATGGAAGCAATTGGTTTGGCAATGGCTGGGGCACCAAGTCTTATGAACCTAGATTGTAGTAAGTTAGGTCCACATTGGCTGCTTAGTTTTAATTTGAGGAGCGCTTGTGTAATCTCTTCGGATACTTGGCCAAATTGAAAATTGTGGGCAGTGTTGGGTGGGGGTGGGGCTATATGGTACTCCCAGGATGAAATTCAGGTTTGTGGTTTGTGTTGCGTTTCGCTAATAAGTAAGTAGCATACCCCACAAAGTAATCATTGGGTGCATTTGCAATGTCAGTGGAGTTTGTCAGAGTAATATCCCCCTTAGTGATATTACTTGGTTGTTGATGGTTAGAAGGCTGGAATATATTGTTGATAACTTTCCAGAAGTTTGCTGGGTTTGATGTGTTCTGGTGGAGATTGTCAGACTAATATTGTGCTTTTGCATGTCTTGTGCACATGTTCCGCAGGCATCTATAGTGATTGAGACCCTTGGTAGTGCCAGATACTTTGTAACTTTTCCACAAGGCATCCCTGAAATGGTAGAGTGCTATAAGGTCAGTTGTAACCTATGGAAGGTGGCCCCCACGTACCCTTATTTTGCATAGTGGAGCATGGGTATCATAGAGGTTTAAGAACTCTGATTGGAAATAGTCGAGCGCAGAATCAGGGTCGGGAATTAAATCGATTCTGTGCCAAGGGCAGTTGGTAAGGTCAGCCAGAAACTGTTGTAGGTTAAAGTTTCTAAATGTTCTAGTGAGGAGAACTTTAGGGCTTGAATGGGGCAGTATAATTTTCCTTACACAGTACACTATTGCATGGTCACTGAAAATGTCAGGAAGGATGCCAGAGGATTGGATTTTGCTGGGATTTGAGGAGAGAATGCAGACTAGCAAGGAATGCTTGTGTGATTTCAGGTTTGTCCGTGTGGGTTGGGAGATGAGTTGCGTTAGGTTAAGTGACTTGATTTGTATCTGGATTTTGTGTTTTTTCGGGTCAAGCCAATTGAAGTTGAAATCCCCAAGAACTAGCAGCTCACTCTTCTCATTCAGAGAGGAAATGGAGCCAAGAAACTGGGTGATATCAGTCAGGGATTGTAGAGGCGCTTTAGGGGGCGGTAGATGCCAGCAAGCAAGATGGGCTTAGAAAAGGGGAGGCAGATTCTGCCAATTAGGATTTCAAAAGAGGGTGGGCTTGGGGGGCAATTTAAGTGTAAATTATAAGGTGTCTGCAATGTAAAATAACACCCCTCCTCCTCCTCTCTTTGACCTATATCTCCTAGAAATGGAGTATCCCTGAATGGCAATATTTGCATCGGAAGTTTTAGGGGTTAGCCATGTTTCTGTGAGAATTATGGATTTGAGTTTATGCATAAGGCACCATGTCCTTAGTTCGTCCACTTTGGGCAGCAGGCTCTGGATATTTATATGGACGACAGATAGACCTTTTTGGAATTTGAAGGGGGTATTCTCAGGGGTATGGGACAGAGTTGAAATGGGAGGGCCTGGGTTAGGTTCAATATCACCTGCTAAAGAGAGTAATAGTATGAGTAGAAATTTGAGTAGTTATTTGCAAGTTGTAAATTTGTGGTGTTTACCATTTAGAGTGAGCGGTGGTTGGTATGCTGAATTTTAGACTTCTCCACCAACATTCAGTAGATATTGCAAGGCTTGAGAGATACATAGATGTGTAGGACGCCAGTGCATCAGAGGAACAAGTCCTTGTATTTATATTTATAACATCTGCAGTAACAGGAACTCCCAATATTCACAATAAAGTTGCCCTAATAGTGTTAGGGGACTAGTACTTAATGCCATTGGCACCACTGATAAATAGTACAAATAAAGTCCCATACAGTGAGAGTAACAGGGTATGGCAACCCACAGAATAAAACTCACTTTTGGTATCCAGGAGTTTCATACAGCAGCAGCATGAAAGCCGTGCAGTCCACCAGATGATTCAGCAGCAGGAACAAGTAGGAAAAGGGCAGTGCACTGCCAGAAAATCAGGAGGAGGCTCACGGTTGCAGCAGCAAAAAAGATGTTTATTGCATAAAAATTGGACTAGTTGTCCCCCCTGGCCACAGCAGTGGTCCACCAATGCGTTTCGGGCTCTATGCCCTTTCTCAAGGTGTACCTAACAACAATAGGGAGCCAATATTTATATCGTAGCGCCAATTGCGCTACCGAGTGGCGTCACAGGCGAACTGACCAATCGGGTGGCATCTCCCTTTAGACGGATCCCTATTGGTTAAACGGATCGCGTCATATTCAAACAACTTTATTAATAACGAACAGGCCCCTTCATCCATTAGAGTGATATGGAGTTCTAAGAGAAGCCATCCGATTGGCTCATTTAACCCATCAACAAACAAAACTTGATTACAGCCGACATAGGCCTCTGTTTACCTAATTGTCTGTGACGTCTAAAACATGGCTTCCTCACCCAGTGCAAAAAGAAATAAAGAAAAAAACAATATCAACAAACTTTATCAAAAATGAACAATACCAACAAATTTTATAAAAAATAATTAAAAAATTGGTGGGTTTTAGGGTGAGACCTGCCTCCCTAATCCTGGCTAGCACCGCAGCTACATGAATTAAGTGTGATTCCCAAGAGTTGCTGAACACAGCAATATCATCCAGATAAGCCCTTGCAAACCCTTGCATACCCTCTTGCAATCGATTGACCAGGCGTTGGAAGGTAGTAGGTGCATTCTTCATCCCAAATGGCATCACTAAGGAATCATAGAGGCCACTTGGGGTGATGAAAGCCGACTTCTCCCTAGCCTTCTGGGTCAAGGGGATCTGCCAGTACCCTTTACTGAGATCCATGGTGGTCAGATACCTTGCCCCCACGAGTTCATCCAGCAACTCATCCATGCGGGGCATGGGGTAGGCATCTGAAACCGTCCCTGCGGTGAGCTGCCGGTAGTCCACACAGAACCGGGTGGTCCCATCCTTCTTGGGTACTAGGACTACCGGACAAGCCCAAAGGCTCTGAGATGGGAAAATTACCCCTAGGGCCAGCATCTCCTCTACCTCCCTCTATATGCTGCCCTTAATCTCGATTGAGACCCGGTAAGCATGCTTGTGTAGGGATCTCAGATCCCCTGTAAGCACTGGGTGATCAGTGATGTGTGTCCTGCCTGGCTTATCTGTGAACAGAGCCCTGTACTGTTCTAGCATAGCCCTGGCATCTGCTTTCTGCCTGACACTCAGCTGAGCCCCTATCTCTACCTGCTCTACAGTACCCCCCTGCCTAGTCTCCCCTAGGAGATCAGGCAGAGCATTGCTCGCCAGATCCCCAATCGGTGGGCTGCAAATGGCTAGCACCGATGCCACACACTCCTTGAGCATATTAGTGTGATAGATTTTGGTCCTCCCTGTCTAAGCATCTACCTGTACAACATAGTTGCACTCGTTCATCTTTCGTACTACCGGATACGGTCCCGACCAGGCAGCCATTAATTTGTTCTCCTGAGTGGGTTTCAGAACAAGTACTTGCAGTCCTGGGTTGAACGTTCTGCTACGGGCATTCTGATCATACCAAGTCTTCTGCTTGGTCTGAGTAACCCTAAGGTTGTCCTGCGCCAACCCCATGAGCATCTCTAACTGGTCTCTGAGATCTACAACATATTGAAGCACAGAAGCGTCAGTATTGGTAGCTTCCCCTTCCCATCCCTCACGGAATAGGTCCAGAGGTCCACGTACCTTGCGACCGTATAGCAGCTCAAAGGGAGAAAAGCCTGTAGATTCTTGCGGTACCTCTCGGTAGGCAAACAGCAAGTGCTGCAGGTGAATCTCCCAGTCATTCCCCTCTGCCTCTATAAACGTTCTAAGCATCTGCTTCAGGGTACCATTGAACCTCTCACATAGTCCGTTGGTTTGGGGGTGGTAAGGGGTCATGCGCTGGTGCTTCATCCCGCACGCATCCCAGAGACACTGTAGCAATTCACTCATGAATTGCGACCCTTGGTCGGTTAGGACCTCGCTAGGGAAACCTACCCTACTGAAAATGGATATCAAAGCCTTAGCCACTGCCTTAGCGTCAATAGTAGCCAGCGCTACAGCCTCGGGGTGCCGGGTGGTAAAATCCACCACCGTGAGAATGTAGCACTTCCCTGTCCAGCTACAGATCATAAACAGCCCCACAAGGTCCATTGCCACCCACTGAAAGGGTTCCCCTATCACCGGTAATGGCCTCAGGGGTGCCTTCACACGATCACCCGTCTTACCTACTCGCTGGCAGGCATCACAGGAGCGGCAGAAATCTGCCACCTCGCTGGATGCCCCCGGCCAGTAGTAACGCTGCAAGAGCCAAGCTCTCGTGCGTGTGACCCCCTGATGCCCCGCAAGCGGGATGGAGTGGGCAACCCGTAATAACTGTTGCCTATACCCTGTGGGTACCACTAACTGTCGCTTGCCAGTTTGCCAAACCTTATCTAACCCTGTAGCCCCCTGCTCTCTATACAAAAGCCCGCAGTGCCACAGATAGTAATCAGACCCCTCACTTGGCTTAGACTCGGATGCCCAAAGTCTCATGTCCTCCAAGGTGGGATAAGATTGCACCGCTTCCCTAAACCGAGTGCCTAATTCTGGCCACCCCTCATACCGGAGTCAGGGGGATAGGGAACAGGAACGGGGTACAGTAAGTCAGTGTCAGAAGCGGAATGAGTCTGGCTTACCTGTCTGGTCTCCTCAGAGACCGCTGGAACCGTAGGTCCCAAATGCATGGGCTGCTGCTGTGATCTTTGCGGACTGGCTCCTGGTAATCGCTGCAACCGGTGCAGCAGGCGTCAGCTCCGTAGTAAAAACACAGGTAACATGCCCCAGATCGTTGCCAAGGAGCACCTCAGCATCCAGCCCGGGCAATACCACGACCCGCCCCCCAGTCCAAAAAGACCCGGGCAACCTGGAGTGACCACGGTCCTCTGTCTGGCATGGTCACTTGCAACCCGGTGCCCAGGATCAAATCCTCTGGCCACACCATATTAGGGCGACAGGAGTCCAGCAACCCGTCTGCTTGCCGGTCTCCGATGGTCACCCTCCACAGATGCTTCAGCCGGGCATCGTTGGGTTGCAGCCCGACTGGCGCAACCTGATGCCCTCCACTGCAAGTCCTGAGGTGGCAAGGGTTGATGCCTCCGTGGTCATCCCTCTGTTGGCTGGCGTCACGGCTGTGCTTGTCCTCTCCGATGGTGCCAGTCGCACATGGGCGACTGGTTTTGCTGCTTGGGAGCAGTGCCGCTGATGGGGTCCTGCGGACTGATCCCGGTCCGGGCAATCGGGTCTAAGGTGCCCGACCTTGTTGCAGGTAAAACACCTCCTCTTGTGTTTGAATTCTGCAGCTTTTAGTGCTTTGCTTGCGGCTGCAGGTTTAACTGTCCACTGAGGTGTACTTTTAGCTCCCGGGGCTGCTCGGGTCCCTGCTCTGGGAACGGCTGGCTCGTCCAGCGCAATCCTGCTGGCCACATACTAGTGCAAAGAGTGTGTGTAATCTGGCGCTCCTTACTTAGTCAAACAAAGTGCTAGTGCATCAATCTTATATATAAAATATAATATATAATATAAAAATAAAAGCAAAATTATTAGTGACATATATATAATATATAAATATATATATATAGTGAACAATTAAGTAATAATCATATAAAATATTTTCCACCACCAAATGTGAAATAAAAAATTAATTGTAAAGCAGCTTAAACAAAACCCTTCAATAGACTGTTCTGGACTCTATATCTTGATTGCCGGATAGTAGTGGTCATAGTTTAATCACCCAGTCCTTCTTTGGTATTCGGAACTGGCCACACTGATTCTCAAAATCATTTAGAAATGAGCCCAGCTCATCCGTGCCATCAATGAACTTGCTAAAACTGTGGTGATCCGGCCGGTAAAGCTCTCGTCTTTTCCTAATGTGATCAATATCAGCTTATTACTCAGACAGCTACAGTACCAGGGTTTGATTTATCCTGCTATGGTTATTTAAGGTTGCGATATTTGTGGTGAATGGCTCGTAACGCCATCAATATTGTCCTACTAAGGCACAGCTTTAATCTCTAATACTCACCGTGTAGCAGATCAGCGGGAGGGAAAATCTTTCCTGCAGCAAGCAAACAGCGACACACAGCTGCTACACCGGAGGAGACAGGCTGCGCATTCCATTACCAAGTAAGAAGCTCCAGGATACACATACATTGACCTCTCTGCATTCCAGATTGAGTAAGCAATTGTGCAGGCTCTGTGTCAATACTCCTTAGACTTAACGTTTAGTAGATCAGCTGAGGGGGACCTGTTTCCTGCAGCAGTAGGAAAGTGACACGCATAGCCTCTATACCGGAGGTGAGAGGCACCGCATGTTATTACTGTCTGACAAGCTCTATCCACGTGTTACTAAGTGGATAGAAGCTCCAGTATACAATTCTTTTTTGCCTTACTTAGCACTGACACCTCAATGTATACTAGATACCACCTATATATTATAGAGTGCTACTTGCCACAGAAGTGTATGATATTAACCCTACCCATACTCCCCTCCTAACCAGAGGGAAGTATTATAGCATATACCTGCTAGCTACAGTCCTTATCCATAGGACTAGAAGTGATTTGATACTATCACAATACAGACCAACACTTGGGGTCTGCTATATAAAAGCTGTGACCAACAAACTGCTGGCATTATTCCAGCTTAGACTCCTTAGGAGTCTTTTTACTATATACAGTAGAGGCTCAACTAGTGTTTAGTACCTACAGACTCGGCCATCTGGCTAACTACAATACCTTGCTAGCAACTGTATTTGAATGACACCTGCAGTTGAAAGCATTAATGATTAGGTATTCCTCTGATGCTTCTCTTATTTTATTCATTTTGTTGCACCATTTATTTTAACCATTTTGATTAAAGATTAATTTTAATATCTACACACACTTCCACAGGAATTTGAGTGCTATATAAACTGAGTTCTTTCTCTTATGGTCTATTTATATTAAAAGTCAAAATGCATTGCTTGCCATACCCTCTAACCAACACATGATGGCGGTATAGAAGCCGGCATTTCAATGAGAAATACTAATTCTAGAGCGAAAGCACCCAGAAACCTGATTTTTGAGGTGCAAGTACAGTAAGACACCACATGCACATACATATAAAAATTACAGTTATAACACAAACGGAACATGTTGTTTTAATAAAGTGTGTAAAAACTGCAGATCTTAAATGTAAGGCAGGATGTATGTTGGAAAGCCGGAGAGACATTCCAAGGACATACAGCTGTAAGATGGGTGAACAAGCTGGGGTATTTTTATGACTGAGCCTCAAAGGGGTCTAGCTGATTTAGCATCTCCCTGTCTAAAAGTGTCAGTCATGAAAAGACCCAGAGACCCATAATGTATACAAAACTGGCATACTGAGGCACAACAGATGCCAGTCTATGGACACCTCTGGGTCAAAAATCAGATGCAGCGGCGCCAAAGTATGGGTATATCCCAGGTATGCTAAATGGCATGGGTGTCAACCTGACCCAGGGTCTTTGCATACCGGACAGCCTTTTTGACTGGTCTTATGAACTGTGGGCAACCTGGCTATTGGTGGGTTTTTTTTTTGTTCCCACGAGGTGATTGGATCCACATGTTAAAGATAGCTTTGGCCAGTCTATAACCGTAGCTCCCCAGGTATCCTCAGTGTAATAAAACACAAGAAAAAAGTGCAAAATGCAAATGGTGAAGTAAATCAAAGTGGATATTTTAGTAATAAAAAGGGTGAGTATTCTGCGTACATCAGAGTTATATAACATTCGCATTTACGTGTAATCACACACGAAATTACCACACGGCAAACATCAGGGTGATCCACTCTTTAATTGAGCCACTCTTTAATTATAGCAGCAGACGCTACACCAATGGTTTTGTATGGTTTACATTTTTTGTCACTTCCACAGTGGGGTTGCGCCTTATGTGAATATAAGTTTTTTTTACATTAATCTATAAGGATCAAATTTATGGTGTATTAACTAGACATTGTCTTTAATACGATTAAGTGTCTTTTGGGTTGCGCACTTTTTTTTCTGTATAAATCCTCATTAGAAAAGAGGCGTCTCCCTGTCTAAAAGTGTCAGTCATGAAAAGACCCAGAGACCCATAATGTATACAAAACTGGCATACTGAGGCACAACAGATGCCAGTCTATGGACAAAAATCAGATGCAGCGGCGCCAAAGTATGGGTGTATCCCAGGTATGCTAAGTGGCATGGGTGTCAACCTGACCCAGGCTCTTTGCATACCTTTGCAGCCTTTTTGACCGGTCTTATGAACTGTGGGCAACCTGGCTATTGGTGTTTTTTTGTTTTGTTCCCACAAGGTGATTGGATCCACATGTTAAAGATAGCTTTGGCCAGTCTATAACCGTGGCTCCCCAGGTATCCTCAGTGTGTTTCCTGAATTTTGATCCATGATGTAAAGATGCAAGACTTTGTTCCAGCACAGCGGCAACTGGTCCAGGAGTGAAGGGGTTAATAACAACGTAACCAAGGATTTGCCGCAAACTTCGGAATTTGTTAGCCCTGGTGACTCTGTAACGAATTGTAACGAAGTTCCACGAAATACTTTGAGGTGGCTGAGATATTAGATCAGCAACTTGTGATCTGGCCACAGAACCTTTAAACCAAGGCTGCATTTCTTGCACTTGCAAGCAAAGGACAATTTATTTTGTTCCCTTATCCCAGTGAGTGTTGTTTCAAGTGTATTCTGCAGATGTCGTGTGTTTGTCTATTAAGGAAATAAATCACTATTTATTTTGCAACTTGTTCTATTCAATCAAGTACCCAGAAATATAAATGTGTTGATAAAGTTGGTGTCCATCGTGACATCCAACCAATCAATACTCCCTCAATCTAATTACTTTCTAACTCTATTTGGGATTACATGGCTGGGAGTGGGACAGCCCTTCCTATCACACTCTGTGCTGTATGTGTGAGCAGGGACATGTTGTGTCATTGAAGCAGTGTGTAGGTTGTCGTGAGTGGAGTACCTCAGGGATCGGTACTGGGACCCCTGCTTTTTAACTTGTTTATTAATGACCTTGAGGTTGGGATCGAGGACAAAGTCTCCATCTTTGCTGATGATACTAAATTGTGTAAGGTAATAGAATCAGAGCAGGATGTAATTTCTCTTCAGAAGGACTTGGAGAGACTGGAAACGTGGGCAGGTAAATGGCAGATGAGGTTTAATACAGATAAATGTAAGGTTATGCATTTGGTAAGCAAGAATAAAAAGGCGACTTACAAATTAAAGGTAGAAAAAACAGGATATTCAGCGCTCAATACAAGATAATAAAAAATGCACAAATGCGCACCAGGGATTAGTGGAAGGTAATTTATTAAAAATACACACAAACTCTGAGGGGATCCAACCCCACCTCAGAACAGCTGTGCAGCTGGACGGCTAAGTACTACCCAGGAGACACCTAATGGTGACTAAAACTAAAGGAAGAGAGAAAGTAGTCAATACGGGAGTAAGACTGGTGAGGCGCCGAGTAAAAAGTATAATCTCTTTGCCCCTGATGTTGTGTTCTCCAAATGTCTACCAGAGAAAAGTCCCCGATAATGTCCTTGAATTTTTTCCCCAGTCTTTGTGACTGAGTAGAATGTTGCCGTCCTAGTTGGCTCGATTTGTCTTCTTTTGGGTTGCCATATTTAGATCCCCTGCAATGAGCATTGAGGATAGGTATTGTGGGTCAATTTCTTCCAGAACCTTTTTAAGAAATTCTGTCTGGTTCTCGTTTGGGGCGTATAGGTTAATAAGGGCGATTGTCGTGCCGGATAGTGAGCAATAGACTACAATAAATCTCCCCTCTGGATCTGCTTGAATTTTTGTTAAATTAAATGGAGTGCCCTGACGGAACAGAATGGCAACCCCTCTGCGCTTGCTGCTAAATGATGAGAAATAACTCATTGGGAATGCGTGCTGGAATATTTTAGGCGGTTCTTGCGACGTGAAGTGCGTCTCCTGGAGGAAAACAACATCCCCTCCTGTTTTCTTTATCTCCTGGAGGGCCAGGCGACGCTTTCTATTATTGTGGAGACCCTTCACGTTTAGGGAGACAATTTTTAGAGCTTTTTGATGGGACATTGTTATCTCACAGTTTAGACCGCTTGTGTTGTCGCTGGGGTAGTGCTAGGGGGGTGCAGTCAAAATGGGCAAGAGGGAGGGGGGTCGGGAGGGGGGTCGGGAGGGGGGTCGGGAGGGGGGCCGCTGGGACAGTAACAGCGGCTGAAAAAAGGGAGGAAAGTCGACCCTAGTGGGGTCTAAAATTGTTGGACCGGTCTTAGGTAAAGAACCGGCTAGTGGGGTATAAGACCCTTGGGGGCGGGTCCGAGAACGCGGGCTGGGTGGAGACCCTGAAGGTTCTGTGACTTCAACCGGCTTCCGCATCACCGGGTTGGCTTATTCGGTGAGATGACAGGCCCGCTGGGCTTTTTGCTCTAACTAGCCGTGTGTGGGCGGGATTGGGCGAGGGAGGGGGAACTGGATCGGGAGGTGGAGGGTTGGGGACGTTAAAGGCTGCTGTGGGGGTGGTTGCCCTGGGGGACAAGGAGGGGGGAGGGGGACAAGGAGGGGGGGAGGGGGACAAGGAGGGGGGGAGGAGGTAGCAAGGGGAGTGCATGGAGGGGAGGGTGTAGGGAGGGAGGTGGGGAGGTGTGGGTGGAAGGGGGATGGTTGGGAAGGGGGGGGAAATGGGGGGGAGGGGAGGGATGGGTCCTCGTTGTGGAACCTATTGTATAGCAATGTTTTATACCTGAACTGTTTAGTAGCTAGTGGGGGGAGGAGGGGGGGTATACGGGAAGGGTCCCTACTCAATTGGTGTGGGGGAGGGCGGGTTTAGGGGTGGGTGCAGGGGGGGGGGTAGGGAGTTGGACTTGGAGGAGAAAAGGGTAGGGGGAAGGGGGGGAGCAGGGGGGATGATGCAGAGGCGGGTCATCAAAAGTCATATCTCCAAGCTACCTAGGTTACAATCAGCATCGAATATGTTCCTGCTCAGGGAAACCGGGGTGGGTGGAGGGGAAGGGGGGGTGGGAGGGAATTGGGGGGGGAGGAATATGGGGTGGGGGGGGGGTACAGGCTTAAACATTGAACCTTCAGCATTGTACATGATTCACATATAACAGTTTACACATTATACATTTGTTATGCCAGTGCTGCCCGCAGACCAGACCCGTTCCTTTCACTGAGGTGAGGAACGTATAGAAGCACGCACCCGCAGCAAAGGGAGCGTGTCCGGAGTGTGGTGATTTGGCGTTGCCAGGCCAGGTGTATTTAGCTAGCAATACTTGCTGGTACCGGTGTAGATATGCCGTTGTCGTTGCCGTTAGCCAAAGTCTGGGATTGGAGAATTCCGGAAGGTCGTTTGTCCAAGCAGGGGTCTAGAGCCAGAGAGAGACGTCCGCCAAGCCAAGTCGTAACCTGAGAGAATACTGTAAGAGAGAAAACGCCAGAGTAGTAATCCAAGTGAAAACTATGTCGAGCAATGAGTAAGAGGAAGGACAGGCATTATAAAGTGTGACTGGCCAATCAGAGGTGGGGGCAGGCCTGGAGGACTGCGTGGAGCCATCCTGGATAGGTCCCCTTGATTGGCAGGCAGGTGAGGACTCTTGTCTTGGTAGGAGGTCCTCTTAGTGTGCTGGGGGCGGGTCTTCACTGCAAGAGCAGTGAATAAATTAACCTCACCCGGCGCGCGCTGTTCAGGCGCGCGGCTGGGGAATATGGCGGCCGTATGCGGGAATGCAGATCCCGCGGACATCCGAGGACGCAGAGCACGGCGGGGAAGCCCCAGGACCGCCGAAGGTGAGTGACGCCAGCGAGAGGCGCGCGCCACGGTAGCGGGAGTAACCGCAGGAGAAGGGGATCCAGGGCGCGGATGCCGCGATCCCTGAATCCTCACAGTACCCCCCCTTCAGGATCGGCCTCAGGACGATCCTTCCATGGTTTTGATGGAAACTTCTTTCGAAAGCGTTTGAGGAGTCCTGGAGCATGAATATCTTTCAGGGGTACCCATGACCTCTCTTCGGGTCCAAAACCTGTCCAGTGGACCAAGAAGTGGACTTTACCTCTTGACAGACGGGAATCCAGTAGAGCCTGTATTTCATACTCTTCGTTACCCTGTACCATCACAGGATCTGGTTTAGAAGTGTGATCCGGAAAGAGGCTACTGGAGATAAAAGGTTTGAGAAGTGAGGTGTGAAAGACATTCGGAATTCTCATGCTTTGAGGAAGTTGGAGTCGAAAAGAAACCGGATTAACCTGCTCCAAAATGGAAAAGGGACCCAGGAACCTAGGAGCCAATTTGAGGGAAGGCGTTTTGAGACGGATGTTCTTGGATGATAGCCAAACCTTGTCCCCGGGTTTGTATTCGGGTGCCGGACGACGGTGACGATCAGCCTGATTTTTAGATGTCAAGGATGCCTTTTGTAATGCAGATTGTATTCTGGACCAAGAGTCTTGTAGGAGAGCAATATGTTCGTCCACGGCTGGTACCCCAGAGGATTCTTTGGTAATAGGTAGGCGAGCCGGATGGAATCCGTAGTTGATAAAGAAGGGGGTCTCGTGAGTGGACTCATTCCTGAAAGAATTGAATGCGTACTCAGCCCAGGAAAGTAATTCTGCCCAGTCATCCTGAGAATTAGAGACGAAGCACCTTAAGTATTTCTCGAGGGATTGATTAACCCTCTCGGTCTGTCCGTTGGATTGAGGGTGATATCCAGAAGAAAAGGAAGACGAGATACCTAGTCTCTTGGTGAAATTTCTCCAGAACTTGGAGACGAACTGGGAACCCCGATCGGACACGATGGATGTGGGAATCCCATGGATCCGGAAAATCTCTTTGGAAAAAATATCCGCAAGGGCGGGTGAGGAGGGTAATCCTTTGAGAGGGATAAAGTGTGCCATCTTGGAAAACCGATCCACTACCACAAGAATGGTATTCATGCCATTCGACCTAGGCAACTCCACAATAAAATCCATCGAAATGTGGGACCAGGGATGCTCCGGAATAGGTAAAGGTAAGAGAAGACCCTGAGGTTTCTGACGAGGAATCTTGTTACGCGCACATACCGGACAGGACCGTGTAAATTCCAGAATGGTTTTAACCATATTGGGCCACCAAAAGGTACGACGGATGAGGTCCAAGGTTTTCTTGAATCCAGGATGCCCTGCCGAACGGACGGCGTGTCCCCAGTCCAGTATTTCAGGGATAAATTTGGGTTCCACATACAAAGAGTCTTTAGGAACCACAAGACCGGACGGGAGGTTCTCTTGAGACTTGATGATCCTCTCAAGATTCTTGAATGCCACAGCTGCTAAGATTCTTTGTTTAGGGAGGATGGACTCAGTGGATTTCTCTGATCTCTCTTCAGAAGAGTATTGCCGGGAGAGAGCATCCGCCTTGACGTTCTTAGTGCCGGGAATGTATGAGAGAACAAAATTGAATCTAGAGAAAAATAACGACCAGCGAGCTTGGCGAGGACCTAAGCGACGGGCATTCTCAATGTACAATAAGTTCTTATGGTCCGTAAGAATGGTGAATGGCTCTTTTGACCCCTCCAGAAGATGTCTCCATTCTTGAAGAGCCATCTTGACGGCCAAAAGTTCCCTATTGCCCACGTCATAATTCCTCTCTGCCGATGAAAATCTTTTGGAGATAAACCCGCAAGGATGAAGTTTATCCTGGGAAGAAAATTTGTGCGACAGAACCGCTCCAGCCCCACAGTCCGAAGCGTCAACCTCTAAGGTGAAGGGGAAATTCATGTTAGGGTGTCGAAGGATAGGAGCAGAGACAAAAGTTTGTTTCAGTGTCTCGAATGCCGTGACAGCTTCTGGAGACCAAGATGAAGGGTCTGCACCTTTTTTGGTCAGTGCCGTGATAGGAGCGACAATGGTAGAAAAGTTGTGGATAAACTTCCGGTAATAATTAGAAAAACCCAAAAACCGTTGAACAGATTTGAGGGAATTGGGTTGTGGCCAATCCACGACGGCCTTTAGCTTCTCTGGGTCCATGGCCAAGCCTTTGTTGGAGATGATGTATCCGAGAAAAGAAGTGGTAGACTGATGAAAAATGCATTTCTCCATTTTAGCAAACAACCGGTTCTCGCGGAGGCGTGAAAGCACAAACTTCGTATGGATGATATGATCCTGTAAGTTTTGAGAAAAAATAAGGATGTCATCCAGGTATACAATGACAAATATATTAAGAACGTCTCGAAAGATGTCATTGATGAAGTCCTGAAAAACTGCCGGTGCGTTGCATAACCCGAAGGGCATCACTAGATATTCGTAGTGTCCGCTACGGGTGTTGAAGGCAGTCTTCCATTCATCGCCCTCCCGGATGCGGATGAGGTTGTATGCCCCACGGAGATCCAGTTTAGTAAAGAGATTGGCCCCCTGAAGTCTATCAAAGAGTTCGGAGATGAGTGGGAGTGGATAACGATTCTTCACCGTGATATGGTTCAGACCCCGGTAATCAATACATGGTCTGAGAGTACCATCTTTCTTTTTGACAAAGAAGAATCCAGCCCCCGCAGGAGAATTGGAATGACGTATGAAGCCCCGCTTAAGATTCTCACGAATATATTCGTTCATAGCTTTGGTCTCGGGCAACGAGAGAGGATAAGATTTGGCTTTAGGCAAGGTATAACCAGGTACCAGATCAATCGGACAATCGTAGGAACGATGAGGAGGTAGAAGTTCAGACTGTGCCTTGCTGAAAACGTCCAAGAATTCGGCGTATGGAGAAGGTAACTCCCTCCGAGAACTTGATGTGTTGGCTAATAGAAAGGATGGTTGCTTGATAGAGGAAAAAGGTTCCTCTGACCTTGACCTCCAGTTAATAGGGTTAGGAGAAACCCAATCGATGAGTGGATTATGCTTCTGTAACCAGGGCAAGCCAAGCGTGATAGGTGTTCCTGGGGCATGAATAACATCAAAACCAAGAGTCTCTTTGTGAGAATGAGTAGAAAGGGTGATAGGTCCGGTCTTTAAGGAGATATAAGCCGGGGTGAGAGGTCGATTATCAATCCCGACCAAGGCAACGGGAGAGTCCTTCCTGGAAAGCGGAATTTGATTTTGCTCAGAAAAAGTTTGATCTATGAAATTCCCTCCTGCGCCGGAATCGATAAATGCAGCAGTGGAGGTGCGGAAAGTCGGTCCTGAAAGGGAGACGGGAATAGTCAATCTTTTGGGAAGTTCCCTTCTGGGAGGGGGACAAGGAGATTCAGTACCCAGAGAGCGCCCCTTTGTACTCACTGGGCTTAGTCGTTTCCCGGAGATGGTGGATGGTTACGGGTACGCTGCTCAGAAGCTCCGCAATGATGGCACGATTCCCCAGTAGAGCGAAGTTGTCGTGACGGTGCCCGAGGTTGCTGAACTCCTAGTTGCATCGGCTCTGGAGCCTCCAGCGCCGGTAACGGGGAGACGACGGGTCTCTGGTTAGTAGAGAACCTGGAAAAGGAAGCACGGAAAGGCGTAGCCCGGGGAAGCTGACGCTGAGCGCGGCGTACCTGAGGGCGCTGATCCATACGAGTAGCCAGGGTGATGAGATCCTCCAGTAACTCTGGCCTGGTGTGGGAAGCAAGTTCATCCTTCAGAGACTCCGATAGACCTTTCCAGAAGACGGCGACTAAAGCCTCCTGACCCCAATGAGTCTCAGCTGCTACAGTTCTGAATTCCAAGGCGTATTGACCCACAGGCCGACGTCCCTGTGTAAGCTCTAGCAGGGTATCAGAAGCAGTCTCTTGACGTGCGGGGGTATCAAAAACCTGTCGAAAGTCCCGTCTGAAGGCCGCGTAATCGCGGGTAATATCAGGGCGTAGTTCCCAGATCGGAGAGGCCCATGCCAGTGCATTACCTGTGAGCAGACTATATACGTAGGCTACCTTTTTCCGGCCAGTAGCATACAACTGGGGAGCCATCTCGAACTGGATCTCGCACTGGTTGAGAAAGCCACGACAGGCGTGTGGATCCCCTGCGTAGGGCCTTGGAGCCGGAATCTTCGGAACTGAAAATGAAGTGGAAGATAAGTCAGGCTGCGCCGGGGGTGCAGCCGCAGGCGGAGCCTGTAAAGGGCGGTCCGATACCTGTTGGGAGAGGAGAGCCACTTGATCCGTTAAGGCCTATATTTGTTGGTACATGGCCGTCATCATAGAATCCACAGTCTGGCCTGCGTCTTGTGGGCTCAACATAATATTATGCCGGTGCTGCCCGCAGACCAGACCCGTTCCTTTCACTGAGGTGAGGAACGTATAGAAGCACGCACCCGCAGCAAAGGGAGCGTGTCCGGAGTGTGGTGATTTGGCGTTGCCAGGCCAGGTGTATTTAGCTAGCAATACTTGCCGGTACCGGTGTAGATATGCCGTTGTCGTTGCCGTTAGCCAAAGTCTGGGATTGGAGAATTCCGGAAGGTCGTTTGTCCAAGCAGGGGTCTAGAGCCAGAGAGAGACGTCCGTCAAGCCAAGTCGTAACCTGAGAGAATAAGAGAGAAAACGCCAGAGTAGTAATCCAAGTGAAAACTATGTCGAGCAATGAGTAAGAGGAAGGACAGGCATTATAAAGTGTGACTGGCCAATCAGAGGTGGGGGCAGACCTGGAGGACTGCGTGGAGCCATCCTGGATAGGTCCCCTTGATTGGCAGGCAGGTGAGGACTCTTGTCTTGGTAGGAGGTCCTCTTAGTGTGCTGGGGGCGGGTCTTCACTGCAAGAGCAGTGAATAAATTAACCTCACCCGGCGCGCGCTGTTCAGGCGCGCGGCAGGGGAATATGGCGGCCGTATGCGGGAATGCAGATCCCGAGGACGCAGAGCACGGCGGGGAACCCCCAGGACCGCCGAAGGTGAGTGACGCCAGCGAGAGGAGCGCGCCACAGTAGCGGGAGTAACCGCAGGAGAAGGGGAACCAGGGCGTGGATGCCACGATCCCTGAATCCTCACAACATTTGCCTTAGCACAAGTGTTGTGCGACCTCGTGTGGTAAACCCGGGTAATGCACCTGTCGAGTCCATACTCGTGAGCGTGCTTAGCCAGGCTGATTCAAGGGAGAGTGGTCCAGCCCGGGGGGGGGTGGGGTTAGGGGGGGGCAGGGATAGGGAGGGGTAGTTGGGAGACAGGGGGGGTAGGGAGTTGGTCCTGGAGCGGGGAAGAGTAGGGGGGAAGGGGGGGGAGAAGGGGGCTTGAGGCTTGGGCGGGTCGTCATAGGTCTTATCCCCAAACAACCTCGGTTATCTTCAGCATCCTTTATAATAATGCCCAGGGGAGCCAGGGTAAGGGGGGAAGGAGAGGGGTAGCTGGGGAAGGGACAGGGGATGGGGGAGTTGGGGTACAGGCTTATACTTTAGACCTTTAGACATTATGCATACTTTACATTTAGTAGTACTGACAACAGACATTCGCAGTAGCGCAAGTGTTGTGCGACCTCGTGTGGTGGATCTGGGAGCATCGCTTGTCAGGCCCATCTTCGTGAGCATATTCAGCCGAATTGGCACGGAGGTAAGTGGTTCCGCCCGGAAGGGACGGGAGGGGGTATGGGTGGGGGCAGGGGTAGGGGAGAGGGAAGGGGGGGCGAGGGTATGGGGGTGGATTTGCATGGTTGGGGGGGGTGGGTCAGGGGGGAGGGGGTGGGTGAGGAGGAGGGTGGGGGGGGGCCTAGGGTAATGGAGGAGGGGGAGGGGGGGAGTGGGGAGAGGGTAACACAGGTCTTTGAACCGTAAACCATGCCCACATTATCCAAACCGTTAGGTATGTGTCGGATATTTGCGGTACTATGGGGGCAGTACGCCCTCCTGTGTCTACCTTGGGAGAAGCAGTTTTCAAAGCCTTATATACCTGCAGAGATATAGCAGAGCTGAGGTGTAGGTTGTTCTGGGTAGGGGAACAGGGAGGGGAGTGGGTGAGGGGCAGGAGGGGGTGTTGGGGGTGGTGGGGGGGAGGGGAGGGAGGATTAGGGGGTAAATCGGAGGGGGGGTGGGGTAAGGGAGTGGGGGTAGGGGAATGAGGTGGGGGGAGGGGGGGGGAACCAACTCAATCGTTGCGCCCAAAACATTATACAGAGAGAGCATTCAATGCTGTAGACACCTGACAGTTACAATAATACAGAGATAGTGCAGCCTTTTGTGTCATTTCAGGAAAGTGTTATTTTCATGTCCTTATTCACTTGTGAATGTCACTGGGCTGCAGTTGGGGTGCGGATGGGATGGGGAAGGGGTTGAGAAGGAGGCTAGGGGGACAGGGGGAAAGGTGGAGGGGGGGGTAGGAGAGAGGGGAGGGGGGATGAGTAGGGAAGGGGGGTGGGGTGGAAGGGGATAGCGAGGACGAGGGGGGGGGGGAGAGGGGGAGAGGGGGAGGTGAGGCCGGTATTGGGCCAGAGGGAAGGGATGGGGGCATTGGTATTAGGGGGGGGTGGGTGAGGTGCGGGAGAGAATAGGAAAAAAGAAGGGGGGGGTGGGTCGGGGAAGGAGGGGGGGGAATGGTGAGGGGGGGGATAGGGGAATGCCCTTCGAGTTCTGTGTGGGCCCTTCTGACTTGGAGGACCTGAACGCTGGGGTAGCTGAGGTCTGCTGCCAAATTTGGGGCAATGGGAAGTATAACAACCGGGGATAACATGGGGGGAACAGTGCTACAGACCCTCTGTGGGCGCCTCACAGCTGGGAGCGACCGGGATGTCCTGTGCCGTCCACCCCTCCGCAGAGGGGGGGGAGCCGCGATCCTGTGGGACCGTCAGGGGTTGGAGCATCAGCGAGACCTCTTGGCCCCCCCTCGGCCGAGGGGGGGCACCGGCACACCATCCGGGGGCCGGGCTGTTGTATGGACTCATCTGGCGCTGTGTGCTCGGCGCCTCTGGTCTGGATCCATTGGTCGGGGCCACGTGATGCGGAGAGTGGAATCTGATGGTCGGAGGTCGCGCGCGGTGATGACGTCTGCTTCGTCTCGATCTCGATCAGGATACCTCGTGGTGCTCCGCAGCGGAATGGAGACTCCTCGGACGCCATCTTGGAAAAAAACGTTGCACGAGGTGGGCTCATCTCTTCGATCTCCTGCGATGCAGCGGATGGATCCTTCAGCGTGCCAGAGGAGATGGAGCCGGTCGCCTCTCCGGGTGCTTTTGGGAGTCCCTTTTCAAAGGTTAGTGGTGTAGCTTCGTTTAGCGCTTCTTGTGCAGAGGCATGCGGTGGGGACCCTCCAGATGCCATTTTAAGTGGTGTTAGGGAAAAGGACGGAAATCTCCCGGGAGGGCCTCCCTCTGTGCAGGGGACACCCGTCATCTCTCCCTGGACTGCCTCTGCTCCGCGATTCTTTCGGATGCTCTGACCGGGTGGTCCTCCCGTTCCCGGGGTCTGTTGTCAGCCTGGTGAGCATGGTGGAAAGGTTCGGCGGGGAGGCCCAGGGTCTTAGCCAGAGGCTCCATATCCTCGGCCTGTCTGATGGTCAGGAATTTTCCTTTGTGGGAGATGATCAACTTAAAAGGGAAGCCCCATTTGTACTTAATTCCCTTTTCCCGGAGGAGGAGTGTCAGGGGGCGCATCGCCTTCCGTCGGTCCACGGTAAGCTTAGAGAGATCATTATAGATCTGTAGTGGCTCGGTCTGGAACGTGATCGTGTCCTTATCCCTGCAGGCTCCAATCAGTTTATCTTTAGTTGAGAAACTGTGGAGGCGCACAATCACGTCCCGCCTGCGGTTTGGATCTTCTGAACGCGGGCCCAATGCCCTGTGTGCCCTGTCTATTTCAAGGTCCCGGGGGTCGAGATCAGGGGAGATAGTGAGGAAAAAATCCACCAGGTATGCCCTGAGCTGGGAGGGCAGTATTGCCTCGGGGATACCGCGGATCCGCAGGTTTTGCCTGCGGTCCCGGTTCTCCTGGTCTTCCAGACCGTCTCGGAGGGAGTGGATCTCCTGGTCCAGGCGAATTATCTCGTCGTCCGCCTCTGATTGGTGATGGAGGGCCTCATCCAGCCTGGCTTCCAGGGTTGTGGTGCGCTCTTGTAGGCCCTGAATGTCGTGTTTTATTTCGGCCACCACATCCTTAATATTCGTCTCCAGTGATCTTAGGAGCTTAGCATGGAGCTCCTCAAGAAACTCCTTCGTTATTCTCCCATCTGGCGAGGGGGGAGTCTCAGCGGGGCTCGCCGGGCTAATGAGGCCTTGTGTGCCTCGTGCACCTGATGTCTGGGCGCCATCTTGCCGCCTGCCTCCTGCCTCAGCAGATTGTTTAGCGGGGGTAAAGAACCTGCTAACCCCTTGGGGCTGGTGACTTTTCCCCCTGTTCGACATCCTTATGGTTTCAGGGAGAGATTCAATGCTTTTTGGGGTGTTTTTAACCGGGTGAAGAGGTTTAAATTCAGTGATTATGCAGAGGGGTCTCCGGAGCTCTCCCTCTACCCGTCTGCCCTGGATGACGTCATCGGCACGCCCCCCAGCATTTCTGTATTTTTAATAATATTGTGCAGGAGCAGGGGGCCCCCTGAGTTTTGATTTCTGGCTCAGGGAACCCCCTGCTCACTGTACAATATTATTAAAAATACAGAAATGCTGCTTCGTTACCATAGCACATAGCCACAAAGGTAAGGAACGAGTGTTTATTTATATATGTGTTTTATTCATACTGTAGATGTGCAGAGGGTCTCCGGAGCTGAACCGCTGTGGTTTTAAGTCCGGGGACCCCCTGCTTCCCGAGATACAGGCCCCTTTTGGGGATGCCGGTATCCCTCTGCTTGGTTTACAGGTCGCGGTCACGTGATCGGGACCTTTAAATGCAGAGGGATACCGGCACCTCATAAAGGGGTCTGTATCTCGGGAACCAGGGGGTCCCCGGACCTGAAACCTATGCGGTTCAGCTCCCGAGACCCCCTGCACATCTACACTAGGAATAAAAATGTATTTTAAATGTATTTATTTATATTCATTTATTTATTTAGATTTATTTATTTATTTTTTGGGCGGCTGCTGTGTGTGAATTTTTTTTATTGTGGGTAGCGGGGGTGGGTGAAGGGGGTATTAGCCCCAACGGTGGTTGTTTTGGGCTTGCGGGGGGGTCGCGGGAGTGGTTAACCCCTTCATGACCGTAGCGTTATTAACTGCTACGGTCGTGAAGGGGTTAAGTGCACCCGCAACCCCCCCGCAAGTCCTAAACTCACACCAAGGGCCAAATACCCCCTTCACCCACCCCCGCTACCCACAATAAAGCGGGCATGGTGGGTTAACCCCTTCATTGCCTTAGCGGCTATTAGCTATGGTAATGAAGCAGCATTTCTGTATTTTTAATAATATTGTGCATCAAGCAGGGGGCCCCCTGAGTTTTGATTTCTGGCTCAGGGAACCCCCTGCTCACTGTACAATATTATTAAAAATACAGAAATGCTGCTTCGCTACCATAGCACATAGCCGCAAAGGTAAGGAACGAGTGTTTATTTATATATGTGTTTTATTTATACTGTACATGTGCAGAGGGTCTCCGGAGCAGAAACGTTTTGGTTTTAGGTCCGGGGACCCCCTGCTTCCCGAGATACAGGCCCCTTTAGGGCTGCCACACCGCATAGGACTACCAGTTGTGAATGGAGTATATGCAGAAAAATGTGAAAATTGATGCAAGACTGTGCTGAAGCAGGGGAATTTTCAGTAAACAAGTGCTGAGGGTAAAATTGCCTACTAGAAAAAAAGGAATTGCTGAGCTGTGTAAAAGGTATCCCAAAGTGTGAAGAGTGAATGTCCTAATACCCAAAGTTGAGACTGAATTCAAGCAGAAAATCACATTATTTGGCTGAAGCAGAGAGATTGCACCTAGCAAGTAAATGGTGTAAAGCAAACAGAACTTTTTACCTAGCAACTGCACATCCTGTATACCTGATGAGAGAAAATGCGTGCACAGTACTGCTGATATTGTAAAACTTACCCAAGAAAGAAAAGTCTATAGAGATGCATGTTAGAGCTACGACCGCTACAAGCAAAATATGCTCACCTGTAGGACTACCACAATTGGGGGTTCTAGGAAATACAGTGGCAACAGCTGCAATAGCGTCTCCTGAGGTCAGTAAGAAAATTACACCTGATAGCCTCAAAATGGAGGACAAGATGCAGCGTTCCTGTAATGAAACCTACCCCACGGAAGAGTGGCCCTTCCAGTCCAATAAAGAGGAAGACATCTCTTATTGGGAACCCGAACCGAGTCACATCCACAAAACACCCCAAGAATGGTGGGGGTGCCTGAACTCGGCACGAACCGAAAAGACCGCTCCCTATGATGACGAATATGATCAGCAGGAGAAAGAGCGGGAGCAGCAGATCACCCAATATTTCTGTCAGCTAAAGCAACTGCAAGAAAAGCCTGGCGTATATAATGAAGCTGCTGAAGTATCAAATAAAGAAGGAGACCCCAGTATTCCTGATGGGACGGAGTCATCCAAAAAAAAAAGGCGGAAAAAGAAAAGCGGTTCTTCACTTACCGTGGAAAGAACAGACACGTCCGCAGATCCTGTGGAGATAAAGGGGGACCGAGTTGCCCTGCAGCCTAGAGAAAATGGAGAATTTGTCCCGCGGTTAACCGAATATCTAGAGGGCCCAAGGCAGAAGTCGTGTACCCCAAAGAAGTGTCTATCCGGTGCCAACAGTGAGGAACCCTCAACCAACTATTGCCAGGTTTATTATTTACACCAATATTCAATATGAAATAATTATTTGTAGTTAGGATTTGTAGGGACTTTATTATATTAGTTCCTAACTAATTTTTTTGTTCACACTCTAAATGTGATTAGTATATTATGGTTGTTATTTATATTTATATATTTATATATTTGTCTTTATACACAAAGCCGGAATTAGCTTCGATTGTCATATCCTTTCTATGTTATTTTGTAATCTGCATATAGATTGTATATAGGTTCCACCCGTAGCAGTATCCTCTGTTGCTGTTGTATATATATACCAAATATATTTATGTCCTGGCATTAGTCATGTTCTTATATGTTTTAGTTTTTAGTATTAGTATCAATCTTTATTGCACCAAATATCAATTTGATTTAAATAATGACACCTATTGAATTGAACACACCTGTGAGAAACATTTTTTATTGGTATGAGGGACTATTTAACATCAGACAGTCCTATTGGTGTCCATCCCCTGATGAAATCCGCAAAGTCGGAAGAAACGCGTAGGGACAGTTACAATTGAAACTACGGTGGCTGACCTGCTTTGACACTAGTGAGAGATCGTGAAGACGCGAGTGAAGTCCTTCCGGGTTCCGGTTCCACATGTGAGAGAGCAATGGCGGACGCACGCTGCTATTAAACTCCATACAAGTGGACTGTATTTCTTTTGGAACGAACGGCGTTCAGTGTTACCGGATACAAGACTACCCTGGGTATCGTAGAGCGGAGGTGACCATGGAGTCTTCATTTGGTGCATGGGCAGGTCCCATAAAATGCCTGTTTTTATCAGACAAATTGTAAGTGTGCATTTGTCTTGTCCGTGATTTATTAAATTGTTTATCTGATTTTACACAAGGATCGGGCGCTTTTTCTTTTTTCTTTCTCTAATAGGTACTGTGGGAACTTGGTGAGCCCAAGAAGACGCAGCCTGGACCTTTGTTATAATCATTCATGGACTACATGTGGACTTAAGTATTCATATGTATTTTATATTTTTTTAATATGTGATTTTTTCATCCTATTTTTTCAATAATTCATTCATACATGGTTTTTGCCAGTAATTTATACATCTTTTTCCTTAAGTCTTTTAACACATGAGTGTTAACTTTTTACTATTATTATTTTTTGATAATTATATTTTCAATTTTTTATTTTGGTACAAAAAATTTTTGTTCTTCTTTTTATAAGCACACTTTTATTTTTGTTTTTCAAAATTAATTTTTTTCCCGATGATTTTTTTATATAGGCAATCACTGGTTAATTTCATGTAAACATCCAATATTCATTATTGATATTTGGTGCAACATCTTGCCACACGTCACCAGTTTAGCAGCGATTTGGATGTGGTAGGAAAAGGGCGCTGTCTTTATTACTGTTTATATATATATATATATATATATATATATACATATATATATATATATATATATATATATATATATATATATATATATATATATATATCATAGCCAGTTAACCAACCCCACGCTGATGAGACCAATTGAGGTGGAAACGGCTGTCTGTGGGTAGGTTTTCTGGCTATGCACCTTAACCCTGGCTGTGTTTAAAGCTGTGACCATGCAGCAAACTTAAGCCTATGGGGAACCATGTTAAAAATGGTTTTGAAGCAAAAGGTGACACTGTGTGCACATTTGCATGTCATTTCCCAGAGTCCCTTGCTGCAGTGGAAGTGCTGTGTGCTGGGTGATAATGGTTAAAGGCGGTGTTGCAGACCTGTCTAAGACATGCAAATGAGCATACAGGAATATTTCCATTTGCTTTGGAGGGTTTTTGTCACTTTTTACCCACCATAACTTAACTAAGTGTGTGTATGTAACACACACACACACACACACACACACACACACACACACACACACACACACACACACACACACACACACACACTATATTGTGAGCACAAGTCTACAACCCTGCTTTTCACCATTATCTAGCATACAGCACTTCCACTGTAGGAAGGGACATGCAAATGAGCACGCAGTGCCTGTCCTTTAACAGGATTGTTTATTTCTGTTCCCCCATTTGTAGTTTTCTGACTCCCAGCTCCTTATTTCAGTTGCATGCTTCTCTGCTCTGAAAACACACAGTGCCTGTGTAACTGATACATTATTGTTACACATTCCCCTCTCCACTCAGCAGTGCTGGCTGCCCTAGCAACCTCCCAATTCTCCTAGCTGAGAATGGGTCTTTCCACCTCCCCTGTCTCTGCTGACAAGTTAGTTTGGTCCTCAGACTTTTCCTGTTTCCCAGGAATCCTCACTTCCTTTTCCATCCTAGCAGGCTGAGTGAGTACTTCTTCCATCTACTCCCTGGCAAGGCTATTCGTTTTTACCCTCCCCCCCCATGCCAAAGCACCTTCACCTAGAGAAGCACTCTCTTACCACACAGCACCATCTACAAGTGCCTTTTATATGTCTGATGCTTTCTCAATAAAGTTATGAATTATTACAGAACTTGGTGTGCTTTCAAATGGAGACGAGTTGAGCTATCTGGCCTCATTCATATCCTACATGTGACTCTGTGGTTCCAGAATAGTGCCACCTTTTGTCTCATGTCCATGATTACATGGAAAACCCTTAAGCCAATGCTTGCTGCTTTAAACATAGCCTGGAATGAGATGCAAATCCAATAAACCCACTCACAGACAGACTGTTTCTAACTGAGAAGCCAATATAACCAACAACCAACCTCACACTGATGGGACCCACAAGGTTGAAACATTGTGTGTGTGTGTGTGTGTGTGTGTATATATGTATGTATATATGTATATGTAGCGGTCATGTAAAATGGCTACAGTCATCTCTCCTGCTGACAGTAAGGCCTGGTAAGTTGTGGGCATGCCAGCAGTAATTATGGAGGTTTGCCCTCACACCCTGGTGAGGTGCCCTGTGTATGGATGGGAGTGGTCACAGGCTCTGACTCCATGGTTAGTGATGTCAGAGGTGTGTCAGTTCCAGAGTATACATAAGGCACAGCACTGTGTCTAAAAGTTAGTTCTGGGGAGTTCTGCTAAGTGGAGGAGGAGTTCTGAGAAGAGTAGAGTTATGTTATAGTAGCTGAGTAAGAAGACTGTGTCCAGGGACCTGGCACAGGGTAAAGACATCCCGGCTGGGATAGGGAATCCCTATTAAAGGAGAATTACACCTTTCAAAGGGAAGCACTGAATGATTATGAGTGGCTAGAGAAACTACTGCGAGGGGCAGCTAGCCCACCTCAAGCAATAAAGATGCTCTTAATTACAAACCCTCTCGTGTACATGTGTGGAGTGATTGTACAGAGAGGAGCACCACAGAGGAGTTCCTCGCCAGGACCATCCCCAAGTGACCGAAGGGACCCTGATGAGGTGGAGGCGCTGCACTGGAACTAGGTAGGACTCAGCACACTACCTCAGCTGCCTGTCTGGACGGGTCCTCCCCATACACCATCATGCGGGAGACTCAGGAGTCCTGTTGCCAACAGGTGCACCACCAGACACTATCACACTGTAATGGGGACCGGTTAGACCACAGGGGCCAATGTGAGATTGGGTGGGTCAGACCGGTGCACAAAAACCGTTACATTTGGAGGCGCTGCTGAGAGCAGATCTGTCAACAGGACAGGCTCTAGCTAGGCACACTGGGAAACAGGGAGAGCGTCTGCTGCCACTCTGTGCTGCGTAGGGACGGACCTAGGGGTGGTCAGGGGCTGACAGGGTATTGTCAGTTCGCAGGGACGACCTAGGGGCCTGAAAGGAGTGAGGGGTTTGGAGCCGGGCTATAGCTGACCAAGTCACTTTGAGGTAGTGCTAGTTGGTAGGACGCCAGAAGGGATAGCCTGTTAACGTGGTCAGGAATCCTGGAGAGGGTCTGCGCTAGGCTGACCAAGAGAGGTAGACGCCCCAAGTACTGCATGGCAGAGCCAGAGTACTCTAGCCCATTCCAGACACTTACCATAGGGAGCACAGACTGGGAGGAAGGAGTTACAGCAGACACTGAGAGAGTGAGCCTAGCCTGAGGTAGTGCAACATGAGTCCAGCCTAGATCAGGTACACATGTGGTGGTGCATCTGAGCAAATCTTTATTGTACTGGTGTGGTGGCTGCCCCGCAGAGCGGAGCCCCATGTACGATAATTGGTACGAGAGCGTGACAACCCAAGGAATGGAGGATCCGCGTGGTGCGGAGAGCCCAACATGGCGACCAGAGGCTGATGGGGAAGGCACCCGTGGCGTGCGCCCCACTGAAGAGCAAACTGTCGCTGAGCTGTCTTTAACTAATCTGCTCTGGAGTGGAGCGAAGGCTGTGGCTGCCCCGTTTTTGTCCTGTCTGGGACACCGAGGGGCCACCCTTGAAGAGTGTGAGGACATTGTGATAACTGGGGGGGAACCCAGCGAGGGAAGCAAACAAACTGACATTTCGGGCTTAAAAGCCACCCAAAATGGCGGTTCCCGCTTGCTAGGGAGACCGCGTGGGCCAGTCGCAGAGAAATTGGCTGATCCAGGACTTGCAAAAAGCTGGCCGGGAATGGCGCGAACAGCAGAGCCCCGCCCTGATGGGGGGTATGGCGCGAAAGCTATGGCTGCGCCTTCATGGACAGTGACTCACTCGGCCCCTGTGCTGAGTCAACCGCTTAGTCTATGGGACCCTCCCCTGATTTCCACCAGGGGGAGTGACTTTCAACTATGGCCTGTGGGAATGCACCCACTGGGCCCAGGGACTGATATCCAGACGGCACCACTACAAGAAGTAGTTCCGGCCACGGAGGTAACGTGCAAAAAGGAGGGATATTTTGCACGAAAAGCAGCTGCCAGGAGAAGGCGGGAACTAGCCGCGGGCCAAGAATCCCACTCTGATGAGGAAATTGGCGCGAAAACGCAGACCGCGCCCACCAGGACTGAGAAAGGCGCGGCCTTAATTAAGGGGCATGCTATTCCCCTGTGGGACCCGCCCATAATTGCAACCCCTGGGGGCGGGTTCCAGCTATGCCAGCGGAAGGAGGAGCCGAAGCAGGAAGTGGCTGGCCCAGCAGCTTCTACCAGTCAGTTGCGAGGAACCACTGACCTGGAGAGACCCATACTGAAAGTGGTCCCTACTAAAAGAATGGCCTGATCCTCCACTGTGGGTACTATGGTCTCCACCCAGCCCTACTCGGTACCCGGCGGGGTACTGGTAGTCAGGGTGGCCAACACCGAGACGGTGGTCGGGCTCTGCCTTCAATGCGGGCTGCCCGGAGGCATTGTTAACACAGCGGCACGTTGCCCACAATGTGGGACATTATACTTGTGGCCAATGCCGACGTTCATTCCGATCTGCTGACCCCCCGGGGGATACGGCCAGGCGCTCCGCCAAGTCCCCTGGTGCACTGTGGATCAGTCGTGCAAGTCCCGGAGAAAGGGGACTGGAGTCGATTAAATCGGCTGGGTCAGCAGCAACCGAGATGGTCGGGTCACCCCCCGACCGCACTGAAAAAAGACTATCGCCCCGATCGGTGACCGCTAAGTCGGGGAAGGGAGACTACTCGGATGAGGATCTCCGCGAGCTAGCGGAGGTGAAATCAAGGCCCAGGACAGAACCGGGGAGGACGACACCCCGTGGCGTGAGTAGCAGCCTGGAAAGCAGGGCATCCCCCGCAGATCGGCGAGCCGAGAGACGGAGTCCCTCCGCCCCAGGATATGGTGGCGACGGGCGAGAGACGCCTACACCCCTGCGGAATGGTAAGAGAAAGCCACTTACATACCTTGCTCCGGTAGACGGTGTAGCGGAAACAAGGCCGTGCCAGGCCCAAGACGCACGTGCGGAGAAGATACCACTTCCGGTGGAGACGACGGCGGAGCTTCCGGATGTCGTCATCGAGGAAGAGATCCCGCATGGGGGTCCCACCCAAGATGGCGGCACTTCCGGTTCCGGAGAGGACATCATTTCCGGTGGCGACGGCGGAACAGACGGGAAGGATGCAGCAACGCTTCGACGATCGGGTGAAGGTCCCCGATCACCTCAAGGGCCCAAGAGCTGGATGGGTGAACCGCAGACTGATGAGGGTGAGCTATCCTCCTTGGATCAGTCCATGGACAGCCGGGAACGGGTCGTAGCCCCGTGGCGTATTCCCTCTTGCCCTTACGCCCAACCCCACGCCCTAGGTAAAACCCCTGCCCCCATCACCTGTTCCACGGGGTCCCCGCCTAGCCGGGAACTTGTGGACGTACCTTTGGGGGGGGAGGAGAGACGGACTGGGGAAAGACAGCGCAGTTGCGCTACGGAGGGCATTTCTCGGGGAGGGGGAGAATTAGGTAAGGCCGCGGTAGGCCGGTGGTTGCCTCCTGCGACCAGCAAAACAGAGGACAAGGCCCTGGGATCATCACGGTGGTCCGTACCACGGTCGGCACGGACATCGGGGGTATTCTCATGGGGGGATGCGGAAGAGAGTGACTCAGGGGATTCACACAGGTTCAAGGAACACCGTTGGTGGGCTCCACTCTTTGAAGGTTATGTGGCCTGGATGGATCGTACGCAATTTCTTATCCGAAGGGAGGATGTAGTTGATTTTTGGTGGGCCAAGGGAGAATTCACCCCTGAACAGCGAGATAGGGAGCTGCAGGAACGGTGGTTTAAGATTGAGCACAGGGAGATAGAGCCCATGGGTCCCGACACACTGTCCGATCCTGTGGATCCTGACGAACCCCTATCATGGGTGCTACCTGGGAGGGCAGGTAGGGCTGATCTGACTAGGATCAGTAGAGCAGAACGGGCAATAATGGCTCGATATAAGTCTTCCCACGGGTTGGAGTACCCTTATGTCCCTGAACCCCTCATGGAGGAGATAGAAGAGAACAGAGAAAGGTGGCTTAGGGAAACCATTGAGATGTACCTGGACATGGGTGGAAGAGAGGTTAGAAAACCTGACCCGAGTCACTATTATTAGGGGGTACTAAGGCATTATGCGGGCTCGTGGCTGCTGGTCGGGGCGGGCTTGGCGAGATGTCACTGTGGTCATTTTTTTTGTATAATGTACAATCTGTGATGTGGAGGAGGAGTTCTGAGAAGAGTAGAGTTATGTTATAGTAGCTGAGTAAGAAGACTGTGTCCAGGGACCTGGCACAGGGTAAAGACATCCCGGCTGGGATAGGGAATCCCTATTAAAGGAGAATTATACCTTTCAAAGGGAAGCACTGAATGATTATGAGTGGCTAGAGAAACTACTGCGAGGGGCAGCTAGCCCACCTCAAGCAATAAAGATGCTCTTAATTACAAACTCTCTCGTGTACATGTGTGGAGTGATTGTACAGAGAGGAGCACCACAGAGGAGTTCCTCGCCAGGACCATCCCCAAGTGACCGAAGGGACCCTGATGAGGTGGAGGCGCTGCACTGGAACTAGGTAGGACTCAGCACACTACCTCAGCTGCCTGTCTGGACGGGTCCTCCCCATACACCATCATGCAGGAGACTCAGGAGTCCTGTTGCCAACAGGTGCACCACCAGACACTATCACACTGTAATGGGGACCGGTTAGACCACAGGGGCCAATGTGAGATTGGGTGGGTCAGACCGGTGCACAAAAACCGTTACATATATATGTATATGTATATATATGTTTACAAGAAAGGACTGCGCTGTTGTCTTAGATGCCAGAAAACAATGTATTATATTAAAAATATAAAAATAGTAAAATAAATTTTACAATGGGTAAAATAGTGTACCAATAAAAATGATAATAATCATTCAATACCAATAAAGCACAATACTAAATATATAACAAGCAAAGAAAAATAAAATAAAAAATGCATAAAAAAATTGAATAAAAAATACGTGGTGCTGTGAACCTTCCTTAGTCTGCTCAATGCAGATAGTCCTATGGAGTCCAAATAATTGTACCAATAGTTGGGGAGTAAAATAGCACTGGTAGGAAAAGCAGGCAGCTTCTTTAAAAGGGCTCAACGACCTCCCTCTCCACCTGCATAGAAAAAATAGAAGAAAAGAAGCGCCAAATCCTAGTGCATTACTGTGCAAACTTGATAAATTTAATGCCCAAAAATCTCAATAAAAATGAACTCACAAACATAGAACAATTAAAAGCATTTTATGAGATATACTCATGCTCCAAGGACCAGGAAAACGCTGCTTGACTGCTGTCTTGGCTCCGTCACACCTCTGGATCTGAATGCTGCCTTTGCTGTTCACCGATAGCAGGAACTGACGTTTTTGGCACTCCGCAGTGATCTCTCCCCGGGTATACACCGACAGATGTTTTTTCTGAAGAAGTCAATCCATCTGATGAAACGCGTAGGGAAGGTGTGCAGTGGACCTTCACAAACGCTTGCTCCAGAACTGCTTTGAATTCAATCGGTCCGGTATCCTCCGCCATCTTTGTGACGTCATCCGCTGGTCCGCGATATCCATCGTCCCCGGTGGGAACAAAAAAACATCTGTCGGTGTATACCCGGGGAGAGATCACTGCGGAGTGCCAAAAACGTCAGTTCCTGCTATCGGTGAACAGCAAAGGCAGCATTCAGATCCAGAGGTGTGACGGAGCCAAGACAGCAGTCAAGCAGCGTTTTCCTGGTCCTTGGAGCATGAGAATATCTCATAAAATGCTTTTAATTGTTCTATGTTTGTGAGTTAATTTTTATTGAGATTTTTGGGCATTAAATTTATCAAGTTTGCACAGTAATGCACTAGGATTTGGCGCTTCTTTTCTTCTATTTTTTCTATGTATATATATGTGTATGTATATATATATATATATGTGTATGTATATATTGTGACAGAGTCACTGTCTCAGTAGGCTGGAATGGAGGATATGTGTACCTTCCAGCACTCAACCAGTTAACCTTCCAGCACCTGCAGCCTAATTAAGCAGGATTCCTGAAAGACTGCAGGTTAAAAAGATACAGGAAGCTGTGAGACACAGAGCCAGACCCAGGAAGCCAGAGAGGCAGTGAGAGAGTCTGACCGGTTTTCCGTCAGAGAAGGAGGGAGGCAGAAGGAGCTCCGCAGCTACCAAAGGCTGTTAAAGAAGTTGGCAGATTGTGAGAGAAGCTGCTGAGAGAGCCGTGCTGAAGCAGTGTGAGAGAAGCTGCTGAGAGAGCCGTGCTGAAGCAGTGTGAGAGAAGCTGCTGAGAGAGCCATGCTGAAGCAGGGACATGTACAAAGACTGTGCTGTTACTGTATTGCCCATGCCAGGGCATGTTTTGGGCTGACAACCGGCTTAGCTGGCGGCCCTGATAGTAAGGGACTGAAGAAGTCAGTAAGCTCCCTGGCAGGTATAGGCATTTATTTATGTTTTATTTTAGTTTGGTTTTCTTAAAGGGACGGTGGACCTGCAAATACGTTACTTAAACCCCTATAAATAAACCCCACGTAAATAGAAGTACTGTGTTTCCGGCCTTATTTGGGATCAAAGGGACCTCAACGTGATGTGGTTGTCACTATTTATTTATATAATATGGATACGTTCCACAGATATAACACAGAGAATAGTGCTTTTGATTCAGTATCAGAATATAACTATTCCGCTAGAAATTATCTGGGTCGGGAAGCAGTGATCCCATCATAATAGGACGGGCTTATAAGGGTGTGAGCAGGTCAGAAGTCTGTGTCCTACCTTCAGATGGGCAGAGCCTATTCCCTCATGTCATGTGCTGACATTGAGAGACCAGGAGAAAATAAATAATCAGTGAGTAAAATGTCAGTGTTTCCCTAGGCATTCCTTTATATAAGAATGTCCTGCCAGGTACAAATGTGCTGAAAGTGAGAAACTGGAGGTGATCGAGGAACAAATTAATGAGGGTGTGCAGGATCAAACTCCCCTGTTTAATATAGTGAGAAGTGGGGACAGGTGAGGGGAAGTTACTGAGTGTTTCCCCAGGCACTCCTTTATATAAGAATGTCCTGCCAGGTACAAATGAGCTGAATGTGAGAAACTGGAGGTGATCGAGGAACAAATTAATGAGGCAGTGAGGGTTCAAACCCCCCTATTTATTATGGTGGGGTAAGGTGAGGGAAGTTACTGCACTGGTTCCTCTGCATTACCCACTTCTCACCGTATGAAATAGGAAAGTGAGACTATGTCAGTATGGAGCAGAACTGCTGGACCTGAGAGAGTATCGGGAGCATTTATCGAAGTCTCACTCATGTACTGTATCTGCTTTTTATTCATACTATGGAACTGTACAGTATTTTCAATACGTTTAGTCCACTTGTGAGAAAATCCTGTTCCTTGCGTACATCTCGCAATTCTGCTCTCGGAGCCTTCATCTCTTCCTGGCGCTGGCTCTATTTGCATGAACGCATACCTCATTACATTTAGGAACTCTGCCTTCATTATGTCTACAAATCTGCCTCTACAAATCGCATGCGCGAACTTCCCGATTGGCCATCGTACTGAAATCCTTGCTGCGCATGCGTGTGCAATCTAAGATGGCGGCACCCTGCTCCGGGAGTACCTGGCTCACGATCACCGCAACCGCCGCACAGCTCCCCCAGCAACCACGCACACCTGCGGCCCGCCGACGGGTCCGCCATGGGGCTCAGCGGCACCCGCGATCGCCAGCAAGGTGAGGGGGGGGAGCGACAAGCAAAGGGGGACCTGGCTACATCTTAATACTGTGGAACTGTACAGTATGTTACTATGTTACACTATGAGAACTTTACTGATGTTTTGGCTGCTAATCTCCGACTCTCTTTATACTTTTCTAGATGGTTATGTTGTGACATAATCCTGAGCCATTAAAGTTTTGCAGTGTTTGAAATTAAGTTCCTGTTTGCGTATGGACCATATGTGCTTTTTGGTGCCCCTGTCTTCCCCGACTCCGTTGGGGTTAATAATTTAGGTGTGAAAGAGCTGATACTAAATGCTGTATATTTGTCCAAAAATAACTGATCATTACAATTCTGTTTTATATACAGGCACATTGTAAAACCCAACACATATAGATTAAGTATCCTCCGGTAGCACCTCCAGAGCAGCACTGCCCACTGCCAGCACCTACAGAGCAGCACTGCCAGCACCTCCAGAGGACCACTGCCAGCACCTCCAGAGCAGCGCTGCCCACTGCCAGCACCTCCAGAGCAGCGCTGCCCACTCCCAGCATGGATCCACGCTTGTTAAGTGAGTAGAGGAGATAATTTAGTGTCTTTGGAATATGCAAGGGGGGAATATCTGATTATTTGCAGTTATGCGAGTCAAACACCCAAACTAATCTTATTTTCTGATAGAACCATCAGCAGGTAAGAAGATAATATATCTTCACTTGTGTCATGTTCTGCCAGAAGGGCTAGTAATACAAATTTTAACAAGAGGTATTATATTATACCAATATCAGAGGAGGTGAAATCACAAGAAGCGCCCCCACTCCCAGCTTTATATGATGAATTTCCCTTTTCTTATTGCCAGGTTTCCCAGTGGATGTCCCGGAGAGGTTAGAGATTAAGACAGAGAAAGAAGAACCGAACACAGAGGAACATCTGACCCCAATAAAGGAAGAAATAGATGCATTTCCTGTTTGTGGTAAGTACCCTTACATCCTCACTTGTCTTTATTCAGTATGTTTAAAAATGGACTGAAATGTGTACAATATTTTGGGAAATAATATTAAAGCATGAATACAATTATAAGATACCTGTCCTAATGAAAAAAATGATTTATCTAAGGTTATATTGAGGATATTATTGTTATTGAGGTTTGAACATTGGTAGCTCCAAAATGTTTTCAGCACTTGGGGGTAAAAACTTCTTCAGCACTCAAAGGGTTAATAACAAATAAAATCAATCACTTCACCCCTCCCCCATAGGAATCAGTATAGAGTATTTCTGTATACTGATATCACAAGAAGCGCCCCCACTCCCAGCTTTACATGATGGATTTCCCTTTTCTTATTGCCAGGTTTCCCAGTGATTGTGCTGGAGAGTTTAGAGATTAAGTTAGAGAAGGAAGAACCGAACACTGAGGAACATCTGACCCCAATAAAGAGTGAAACTGTTCCCTTTCCTGTCTCTGGTGAGTACCTTTTCCCCTTTGTCTGCACAAAGGGGTGTTATCTTGTTACAAGACACATGGTCACATTTAGTGAATATTCATGGTTAATTGCCTCTCATAGGAAGTCCCCAGGCCTGCTGGGTGTTCTGGGACAAGCCACATGCAGCAGAGTTAGAAGTGCAATATGGCTCTCAGACACGTATAAAGGTTGGAAATGCAGAGTTATGGGTGTCTGACCATCAATAGATGCGATAAAACACAATTTGGGAAAACAAATTCAAGGGACCCATCCCTAACTAACCTGGTTCCCCAGCTTAACAATACCCTCTCATTAAGGGTCACTAGATACACAATAATATCCAGTCTTTAGACATAGCTTAACTGATAGATGGGTGACAGTGTCCTAAGAGTCCAGGCAATTGTTCCGGACAGTGAAAGTGATGTATACTATATGTCTACAGTACCCTAAACCACTGACAACCACATAAGATTTACCTATTAAGGCTAGTGGAAGTCTATCAAGAGGGGTTATGAAAGGACATGATATGTGACATTATTGATTCTGGCTGATGTGGATAATGGAGGTCTAGGCTTCTTTGGGAAGGAAAACAAGATTCTAAAGGATACAAAGTGTATGTTTAACACGTGGACATTCCCTGTGAGCATTGCTAGGGGAGTATTTAACCCCTTACTCTTCGGCTCCTCATTATCTATTTCACTTCGCACTTTTCTTTTAGATTCCATCACATTTTTATTGACTCACAATTATTTATTATTTGAGTCACAGTTTCTTGCAGACACGGGGTACGGCTATGGGTACCTCCTTTGCCCTGTCGTGTGCTAATCTTTTTATGGGTTTCTGGGAATCCACATTTATTTTTGGTGATTCTAATCCTTTTCGGCATCATATTATTTTTTACAAGCATTATATTGATGACCTGATTATGATTTGGGAAGGGGATTCACATTCACTGGACACTTTCATTAATCCACTTAATTCCAATATGTTGAATCTTAACTTTACTTATGAACCCCATATTAATCACATTAATTATTTAGATATCACTTTATTTATTGGCGTTACAGGAGAAATACAGACTGACATTTATAGGAAACAAAATTCCAGGAATACCTTTCTTAAAGCGGATAGCAATCACCCCAGGTCACTCATCCGTGGTATACCCAAGGGCCAATTCCTCCGCCTAAGGCAGCTTTGCTCTAACAAGGATTCTTTTCATTAACAGGCCACCGAATTGGCAAACAGATTTTCTGTCAGGGGCTACAGAACAGGGATCCAGAGGAGGCTTACATGAATGCCAAACTCTGTACTCATGCTGAGTTACTGTCTTATGGTTCGACTGGTTCTAGGCAGGGGGTTTAAATCAAGGAGAGACCAGGACACTCCCGAAGGGTCCAATCCGCTGTTTATTACATGGCATTGATCAAATCCGCTCAATCATCCAGAAACATTGGGAAGTGCTCACCTTGGAGGAAGACCTTAAAGCCAATTGAACAAGGACCAAAAATTGCATTTAGAAAGGCTAAATCCTTGGCAAACTATCTTTCACCTAGTTTATTTACATCCGGGTCAGACAGGGTTCATGAATCAAATTTAATACACAGTGTTTTTTCAAATATGGTAAATGTGTATTTGTTGCTATGCCAATCCTATCATATCTATTGATATTGTACACAGTAAGAAAACACACACAATTCCAGTTTTTATTCATTGTAATTGTAATTTTGTGATTTATTACTTAACCTGCGGTTGTGGTCGAGGATTCGTTGGGCGGACAATCGGATCAGTGAAGGTCAGAATTATGGAGCACATTCGTTCTATTAAAAAAACTAGATCAGATGCTCCCAGTTTCCAAACATTTTACACATTGTACATTGGGAAACTTGTCCACCTTTCATTTTTCAGCGATTGAATCTATACCTGTTCCTACACGAGGGGATTGAATCTATACCTGTCCTACACGAGGGGATTGAATCTATACCTGTCACTGCACGAGGGGGTGATAGAATTAAACAGCTTAAATCAGCGTGAGATGTTTTGGATCCACTCACTTAATACTCTATCCCCTTTTGGGATTAATACAGAATGGGACCTAAAACATTTTCTCTAAACTATATTATTCCTTTGCCCATTCTCAGGTTATATAATACTGTGTGTGTTTCATATACATTTGTTTCTATCATTGAGATACATATGTGTCTCTCTCTAGTCACATTTGATGAGTAGTATTGTATCCTTAATAAAACAAAAAAGGGAGTACCGGCGCCTTGAAAGTCCAAATGGAATATAGTCCTGGAATTTCCAGATAGAAGGATGAATATCCATGGGGATGAAAATTCCTCCGTCTTTTAGGTGATCAAGTGTAGCTTCAGCAGTGTGGGAAGCGACATGGAATGAAAAAAAGAGAATTATAGTGCAACACAGCTAACTCAAAAGACAAGACATAAGACAAACAAAACAATACAACACAACACAAGACTGACCACAAATACACAAAAGCAAGGCTGAAATAAAAAAGTTAGTTTAATACAACTCTATGATATAAAAATGAATGGATAAGGGACTCAGGGTACACCGGTCCGGAGGAGCAAAATCGGAGTGCTACTCACAGGAAAGCCATAGGCAATGCGCGTTGGAAAATGTATCAATAAACGCCCAGATCTTTAGATGAGCTGGTGCGCCTCTCCTCACTCCGTGCCGCCTCTCCTCACTCCGTGCTACGTCACTGGTAGGCGGGATGAATCCACGGAAGTCCCGGATACGACGTCACCTTAAGCTCCATCGCTACTGGGCAGTATGACTCTGCAAGCGTTCTCTCCGTCTCCTCCTTGAATGACTCTGATAGCTCAGAGCTCAAACTAAAAATGCACCTTCGTCCACAATATTCAAACATTTGATAAAACCCTACGCGTTTCGTGCGCTTGCACACACTTCCTCAGGGGTTAAAAGTCATGCCAGTGATGCCTGGTATGAATACTCACATACGAGTTCCTGATTGGCCTATCAATTAAGGCATACTGCACCGACACACTTTATTCGAGCAAATACCCAGTATGTACCTGGCAGATACCTGGAATGCACCGCTCCTCACCTCTGACAAGCCCCGTTGCGTCTGCCTTCCCAGCCTGGGTTCATGCCTGGCTGACGGGCGGCTGATCTGTTAAATGATAATGATTAGGATTTAATAGGCTGCAATGCTTCGCGTGTCTACCAGATGGCATAAATTCATGAATTGTAATGCAGTATATATATATATACTGTGCAGTATTGCAGCCAGTGGGAATAAAATGCTTCAATCCCTGCCTGGAAAATAACCCAATGCACTCGAGCAGAAAACAGTCACAAACCTCAATACACCCGGGTATACCCGAATTCGTGGGACTAGCCGAGCTCGAATAAAGTGTGTCGCCAGTGTACGTGAGCTAACACCTATATGGCTAATGATAATAAAACACTGGCATTTGAAGAGCAAAAGTGGCTAAAGGTTTTTTTAAATGTGCAAAGTGTTTGGCTTGTTCATTTAGTTGTAACGCAAAAAACTTTAAGTCCAATGTTACTTTAAAGGTTTATCCGATCAAATCTTTTATTAATTGCCATTCGATGTATGTCATATATTTACTCCAATGCCCTTGTGGTTTACAATATGTGGGCAGAACGGGTAGAACGTTCCAAAGGAGAATATATGAACATATATACAATATAAAAAAGAGGTTAATCACCCACAGTGTGTCTCATCATTTCCTGACACATCATAATAAAAATCCTAAAGGATTGGTGTGTCAGGCAATTGAGACCATTCCTATTAACATAAGAGGTGGCAATAGACTACAACAATCCAGTGTGCATGAAGCATGCTGGATTTATGAATTACAAACACTCTCTCCAAAAGGTCTTAATATAGATTTTGATCTTGGAGCCTTTTTGTAACTATTTGACATTTGCCAAACATTAGTTTTTTTTTTAATATTTTCATGTTTTTTTCTCTCACTTTTTTCTTATGTTCATGTATTATTGTATTAATGTTTTTTGTAGTTATGTATTATCTGTTTTGCAAGGCTATTCAAATGCCAGTATTTTATTATCATTAGCCATATAGGTGTTAGCTCACGTATGCCTTAATTGATAGGCCAATCAGGAACTCGTATGAGTATTTATACCAGGCATCACTGGCATGACTTAAACCCCTGAGGAAGTGTGCGCAAGCGCACGAAACGCGTAGGGTTTTATCACTTGTTTGAATATTGTGGACGAAGGTGCACCTTTAGTTTGAGCTCTCAGCTATCAGAGTCATTCAAGGAGGAGATGGAGAGAACGCTTGCAGAGTCATACTGTATTGTATGTCTTTATTTATATAGCGCCATTAATGTACATAGCGCTTCACAGTAGTAATACATGGGGTAATCAAATAAATAACAGCTAATATAAATAACAGATCATGGGAATAAGTGCTTTAGACATAAAAGTAACATTAAGGAAGAGGAGTCCCTGCCCCGAGGAGCTTACAGTCTAATTGGTAGGTAGGGAGAATGTACAGAGACAGTAGGAGGGAGTTCTGGTAAGTGCGTCTGCAGGGGGCCAAGCTTTATGTATCATGTGTTCAGAATATCTACAGTGCTATTCATATGCTTCTTTAAGCAAGTGTGTCTTAAGGTGGGTCTTAAAGGTGGATAGAGAGGGTGCAAGTTGGGTACTGAGGGTAAGGGCATTCCAGAGGTGTGGGGCAGTCAGTGAAAAAGGTTTAAGGCGGGAGAGGGCTTTAGATACAAAGGGGGTAGAAAGAAGACATCCTTGAGAAGAACACAAGAGTCTGGATGGTGCATAATGAGAAATTAGGGCAGAAATGTAAGGAGGGGCAGAAGAGTGTAAAGCTTTAAAAGTGAGGAGAAGAATGGAGTGTGAGATGCAGAATTTGATCGGAAGCTAGGAGAGGGATTTCATGAGGGGAGATGCTGAGACAGATCTAGGAAAGAGTAGAGTGAATATGGCAGCAGCGTTTAGGATAGATTTTAGGGGAGACAGGTGAGAGGCAGGAAGGCCGGACAGCAGGAGGTTACAGTAATCAGGACGGGAGAGAATGATGGCCTGAGTCAGAGTTTTAGCAGTCGAGCAACAGAGGAAAGGGCGTATCTTAGTTATATTGCGGAGGAAAAAGCGTCAGGTTTTAGAAATGTTTTGAATGTGAGGGGCAAATGTGAGAGAGGAGTAGAGTGTGACCCCTAGGCAGCGTGCTTGGGCTACTGGGTGAATGATGGTAGTTCCAACAGTGATGTGGAAGGAGGTAGTAGGGCCAGGTTTGGAAGGAAGTATGAGGAGCTCTGTTTTAGCCATGTTGAGTTCAAGGCGACGGAGGGCCATCCAGGATGATATAGCAGAGAGACATTCAGAAACTTTGGTTTGTACAGCAGGTGTATGGTCAGGTGTTGAAAAGTATATTTGTGTGTCGTCAGCATAGAGGTGATAATTAAACCCAAAAGATGTTATTAGGTCACCTAGAGAGAGTGTGTACAGAGAAAAGAGAAGAAGTCCCAGGACAGAGCCCTGGGGTACCCCCACAGAGAGATCGATAGAGGAGGAGGAGGTGTTAGCAGAAGAGACACTGAAAGTACGATGGGAGAGGTAGAATGAGATTCAGGATAGAGCTTTGTTCCGAATACCAAGAGTATGGAGAATGTGAAGGAGAAGAGGGTGGTCCACGGTGTCAAATGCTGCAGAGAGGTTGAGTAATATGAGCAGAGTGTAATGACCTCTATCTTTGGTAGCATGGAGGTCATCAGTTATGTTACTGAGTGCTGTTTCCGTGGAGTGAGCAGTGCGGAAGCCAGATTGTAGAGGGTCTAGGAGAGAATAGGTGTTGAGAAAATGGAGCAAGCGAGAGAATACAAGTCGTTCAAGGAGTTTAGAGGCAAAAGGCAGGAGGGAGACAGGTCGATAGTTAGAAAGACAGGTAGGGTCAAGCTTGGTGTTTTTGAGTAAGGGTATGACTGTTGCATGTTTGAAGGAGGATGGAAAGGTTCCAGAGCAGAGGGAGGAGTTAAAAATGTGTGTGAGCGTAGGGATTATAGTAGGAGCAAGAGGTTTTAGGAGATGGGAGGGAATGGGGTCAAGAGGGCAAGTGGTAGAGGGAGAAGAGGCGATCAACAGCGACACATCCTCCTCTGAGACAGTGGAAAAAGAGTCAAGGAAGGCAGGATGAGAGTTAGTAAGAAGTGTAGGATGGGAAGAAGAAACAGAGGGGATGTTCTGCCGTATGGATTCCACCTTTTCCTTAAAATAGTCAGCAAAGTCCTGAGCGGAGATGGAGGAAGGAGAGGCAGCTGATGGTGGTTTGAGTAGAGTATCAAAGACAGAGAACAGTCGGCGTGGGTTAGACTTGTGCATGTTGATTAGTGAAGAAAAGAAAGCTTGTTTAGCTTGCGAGAGGGCAGAGTTGAAACAGGATAGCATAAATTTGTAGTGAAGGAAGTCTGCGAGAGTATGAGATTTCCTCCAGAGGCGTTCGGAGGAACGAGTGGAGGAACGCAGCATGCGCGTTTGGGAATTTAGCCAGGGTCTAGGGTTAGAAGGGCGAGTGCGGCAGAGAGAAAGCGGGGCATGTAGATCAAGAGAGCAGGACATGGCAGAGTTGTAGTTCCTGACCAGGTTGTAAGGGTCTGTAGCAGAGCTGAGAGAGGAGAGGGAGGAGCGTAAAGTGGACTCAAAGTCAGGTAAGTGAATAGAGCGCAGGTTTCTGCAGAACCGGGGGGTAGATGGAGGTGGAGAGGTGGCAAAGGGGAGAAGCGAGATAGAGAGAATGAGATGAGGTGATGGTCAGAGAGAGGAAAGGGGGAAATGGAGAAATCGGAGAGAGAGAAGTTTTTAGTGAAAACCAGGTCGAGGTAGTGGCCATCCTTGTGGGTGCTGGCTGCAGTCCACTGTTGAAGGCCAAAAGAAGAGGTTAGAGAAAGAAAACGGGAAGTCCAAGGGAGAGAGGGGTCATCAATGTGGCAATTGAAGTCCCCAAGGAGAAGAACAGGGGAGTCTGAGGAGAGAAAGAAAGAGAGCCATGATTCAAAGTGAGAGAGAAAGGCAGAAGGGGGATGAGTAGAGGTAGGTGGGCGATAGATGACCGCCACATGGACAGGGAGAGGAGAGAAGATCTGGACAGTGTGAGCCTCAAAGGAGGGAAAAGCAAGAGAGGGGGGAATAGGAAGGGTTCGGTAACGGCAGAGATAGGAGAGCAGGAGCCCCACGCCTCCACCCCTGCCATCAGGGCGCGGAGTGTGGTAGAAGGAAAGGCCACCATAAGAGAGGACAGCTTCCAGAGCAGAGTCAGTCTGAGTAAGCCAGGTCTCAGTTATAGCAAAGAGAAGCAGGGAGTGAGAGAGAAAGAAGTCATGCACAGAGAGGAACTTGTTAGAAAGGGAGCGAGCATTCCAAAGGGCACAGGAGAAAGGGAGAGAGGAGGGAGGGTGGCAGGGGATGGATATGAGGTTGGAGGGGTTAACACCAGAAGAAGTAGAAGTTGCATGTGGGAGGCGAGGACAAGAGCAAGTAGAAATAAAACTGGGACCAGGATTGGGAGAGAGATCCCCAGAAGCAAGGAGGAGAAGCATGGAAAGAAAGAGAATGTGTGCGGATGATTTGTAGGGGTGTGTTTTAGTGCAGGGTGTATAGCTGTGTGGTGACAGAGGGCGCAGGTAAGAAAGGAGTTCATGAGAAGTGGGGAAGAAAGGCGAGATGGAGATATATGAATAGAGTTAGAGACATAAGGAGACTGGTGGAAGGAAGTGCATAATTTGAAAATGAGTGAGGTTACAGCAAACACAAAAAATAAAGGTGGCATCATAGCAATAGTTAAATGTTGAGATGTGCAGTCTGGGATAGATGATATCCTCCTTTCCAACGTAGATCAAAAGCAGGAATCAGAAGCAGTAGGTGTTGTCCACTTTTCCACTTCTTTTTGAACTTCCTTTTTAAACTTCATAAATACTTGAAACATATATACTTGGAAGCATGGCTGCAGGCAGCTAAGGCTGCTATGAGTTTACTTATATACCTTTACAAAGTTACCTGGCTGGCACAACAAACTTAATTAGCACATGTGAGGGACGTTAAAGCAAATGGTTTTCTAAGATTGGGTGTTGTCTTGCACAAGTGTGAAAGCTGAATTAAATTAAGACAGCAGGGGATGATTTACAGACAGACAATTTGGAATATGGTTTTACCTAAATAGAACTAAATACACAGCAGGGGAGGATATCAGGACGGAGACAATTTGGAATATGGTTTTACCTAAATAGATCTAAATGCACAGCAGGGGAGGATATCAGGACAGAGACAATTTGGAATATGGTTTTACCTGAGGAAAGAGATGAGATGAGAAGTTCCATAGTCAGAAACAAAACACGTGTCGGGTGAGACGTCCTGTGTGACGTCATCAGCGCGACCAGCTAGATAGTTGTGTGGTCAGTTCGGCTCTCAGCTTTTGAGTGCTATTAGCTAATCATGATGTGGGCCAGTTGTGGATCCCACTAGCTAGGACTGCTCCCGTGTTCATCTGTTTAGAGATCCCTGCACTCAGCGACTCAGGCACTCCTCCGGTATGCAGTCTGCGGTATGGGGGGTTAATTACTTACAGCCTCTGACTCTAGAAGGCTGCTAAAACGATCAATACTGCCTGCCTGTTATTTATGGAGAAGTGGGACAGCTGTTTAACCCGTGGCACTACTCGTTACACACTCTGAGCTATGGGGAGTGAATGATTCACTGCCTCTGACTCTAGGAGGTTGCTGAACGATCACCACTGTTTGATCAAACATTTATGGCCAAGTGGGATAATCATTTAACCCCTACAGACCCATATGCAGCAGAGCAGAACGCCCATCCACTAAGCAGACACTTAGCATTACCTGCACAGCAACACTATAACTGCAGTGTAACCAGGGAAAACAGTACATTTACACTGTGCTTGATGTTGGATATTTATGGTTAAAGGTGACAGCTGCTTAACCCTTGGCACTACCTGACACTTTGGGTTTTTGGGAAGTGAATGCTTCACTGCCTCTGACTCTAAAAGGTTGCCAAACAATCACTACTGTCTATCTAACACTCATGGTCAAATGGGATATATTGTTTAATCCTTTCATACACTCATGCAGCATTTACCCCTCAGATGACCTCATTGTGACTGTGACTACTGTCGGAGTTTACAGACTACCAAGTAGGCATCTTGTATACTGCCACCATCACCACCAGATTACAAACTAGCTATCAGTCCTGACCCTGGATCACTTATATAGTGTCTATACCCAGGCATAGACTTGCAGCAAGCATTCCACACCCTGCTGTGCCAAACATGCGCTTTTATATCAGGTTTTAATTAGAAAGTTTTCTTGTTAACATTTAATAAAATTTATTTATTTTGAGCTCTATCCCGAGTGAGTGCATGTTATGGGATTTTTTCCCTTGTTTCTCAGCATCTACCTATATCCCTGATAGCACCCTTTCCAGTCTCTACTCTCATATCCTAGTTGCTGAGCGGGGAGAGTTACCTCTCGTTTTTAAGTATGTCCTGGGCACAGAGTAAAACAAATAATACATGGTTACAAGTACAGTACATAAATGAACAAGGTATACATTATATACAAGACATTGCGTGCACAGTTAAAGAAAATATATATTATGAGCGTATGAAACAGTTACAGACCAGATTAAAGTGTGAGACAGCCTTAGATTTGAAAGAACTTAAGCTGGTGGTGGATATGAGGGTCTTTGGTAGGTTGTTCCAGTTTTGGGGTGCACGGAAGGAGAAGGAGGAACGTCCGGATACTTTGTTGAGCCTTGGGACCATGAATAGTCTTTTGGAGTCTGATCTCAGGTGATAGGTGCTGCATGTGGTAGGGGTGAGGAGCTTGTTCAGGTAGCTGGGTAGCTTGCCCAGAAAGTATTTGAGGGTGAGACAGGAAAGGTGAACTTTGCGCCTAGACTCTAGTGATGACCAATCTAGTTCTTTGAGCATTTCGCAGTGATGTGTGTTGTAGTTGCATTGGAGAACAAAACGACAAATTGAATTGTAGAGGGTGTCAAGTTTGCTAAGGTGGGTTTGAGGAGCCGAGCCATATACTATGTCTCCATAGTCAATAATTGGCATTAGCATCTGCTGTGCAATACGCTTTCTGACCAGGAGACTTAGGGAGGATTTGTTCCTGTAAAGTACAACTAGTTTGGCAAAGGTTTTGGATGTCATGGTAGCAATGTGCATCCCAAATGCAAACTTTTAGCAGAGTAGTTACGGTGGAGTGTTTGGGACGAAACCCAGACTGGAATTGGCTAGGGAAATTTGTCTTGGTGTAGAAATCGCTTAATTGGGAGTGGACACATTTTTCCATAACTTTGGATAGAATTGGGAGAAGTGAGATTGGCCTGTAGTTTGAGACAGTGTTTTTGTCCCCACTTTTGAAGATTGGGACAACTCTGGCAGTTTTCCAGGTCTTAGGGATATGGCCTGCAGACAGGATAGAGTTGACTATGGACGCAATTGGTTTGGCAATGGCTGGGGCACCAAGTCGTAGGAACCTAGATTGTAGTAAGTCGGGTCTACATTGGCTGCTTAGTTTTAGTTTGAGGAGCGCTTGTGTAATCTCCTCTTCAGATACTGGGCTAAATTGAAAATTGTGGGCAGTGTTGGGAGGGGGTGGGACTGTAGGGATACTCCCCGGATGAGATTCATGTTTGGGGTTTGTGCTGCGTTTCGCTAATAAGTTAGTGGCACACCCCACAAAGTAATCATTGAATGCATTGAGTGCAATAAGGTCAGGTGTAACCCATGGAAGGTGGGCCCCCCGTACCCTTATTTTGCGTAGTGGAGCATGGGTATCGCAGAGTTTTAAGAACTCGGATTGGAAATAGTCGAGCGCAGAATCGGGGTCGGGAATTAAATCGATTCTGTGCCATGGGCAGTTGGTAAGGTCATCCAGAAACTGTTGTGGGTTAAAGTTTTTAAATGTTCTAGTGAGGAGAACTTTAGGGCTTGAATGGGGCGGTTTAATTTTCCTTACACAGTACACTATTGCATGGTCACTGAAAATATCAGGAAGGATGCCAGAGGATTGGATTCCGTTGGGGTTTGAGGAGAGAATCCAGTCTAGCAAGGAATGGTTATGCGATTTCAGGTTTATCCGTGTGGGTTGGGAAATGAGTTGTGATAGGTTAAGTGACTTGAGTTGTATCTGGATTTTGTGATTTTTAGGGTCAAGCCAATTGAAGTTGAAATCCCCAAGAACTAGCAGTTCACTCTTCTCATTCAGAGAGGAAATGGAGCCAAGAAACTGGGTGATATCAGTCAAGGATTGTAGAGGGGCTTTAGGAGGGCGGTAGATGCCAGCAAGCAAGATGGGCTTAGAAAAGGGGAGGCAGATTTTGCCAACTAGAGTTTCAAAAGAGGGTGGACTTGGTGGGCAATTTAACAGTGTAAATTGTAAGGTGTCTGCAATATAAAATAACACCCCTCCTCCTCTCTTTGACCTATCTCTCCTAAAAATGGAGTATCCCTGAATGGCAATATTTGCATCAGGGGTTTTAGGGGATAGCCATGTTTCTGTAAGAACGATGGCTTTGGGTTTATGCATATGGCACCATGCCCTTAGTTCATCCAGTTTGGGCAGCAGGCTCCGGATGTTTATATGGGCGACAGGTAGCCCTTTTTGGAATTTAAAGGTGGAATTCTCAGGGGCATGGGACAGAGCTGAAATGGGAGGACCTGGGTTAGTTTCAATATCACCTGCTAAAGAGAGTAATAGTATGAGTAGAAATTTGGGTAGTTGTTTGCAAGTTGTAAATTTGTGGTGTTTTCCATTAGAGTGAGCAGTGGTTGGTGTGCTGGTTTTTAGAGTTCTCCACCAACATTCAGTAGATAGTGCAAGGCTTTTGAGTAGTCCAGGGTGTATGGTGATGTTGGGTGTGGGCCAGGATGGAGGAGTTAGTAGTGGATAGAGGGAGTAACATATCCATGAGGCCAGGAGAAAGAAAAAAGTTAAAATACATAGCAGGTTCATGATGCCAAAGGTAGGCAGTGCTGCAAGGAGCTGTTGTGAGCAGAGTGAGTGTGAGCAGACTAACAGCAGGTGTATGCCTGTTCCTTGTCAAATGTTTAGCTGTATTGCAATGCTAGAGTCAGTTAAGGGTTTCAGTGTATTGTGCAGTCAGTTTTGGGAGAGACTGGTGTAAATAAGTTGTAAAGGGGTGGGGGGTTGAAATAGGCAGGTTAGCAAGCATGGGATCATAGTGTGATCTGAATAGCTTACCGTTTGTTGTCTTGAGTAAAAGAGAGTGCAGTAGATCCAGTCCCCAGTCACCTCTAGTCAAACTGTAGTCTAACTGTATTTATCACTTAGAAGCTCACTTTAAATGCCTCACTGCCTAATGCAGTTCCTGCCCAATGCAGCAAAGGTGTTGGTATTATACAGAAAAAACAGTCACATGACCCTCCCCCTCCCCAATAAATCAGCTTGTTCCATTTGGTCAATTAACAGCACAGAGTTAAGAGGAAAAAAAAAAAAAGAGTTTGGCGTAAGAGTTTTTAAACGGTGGATCCAGAATGTCTCTCTTTTGAGCAATTCTGATCCCCTATCACCTCCCCAGTGTGGTTGTACATGTTCTATTGCTTTGAACTGCAAGATTGTGGGTTCCCCAGCATGGCATTCTAAGAAATGTTTTGGTATACTGTGGTTCAAGAGCTTTCTATTTATTCCACTCAGATGTTCAATTATCCTGGTTCGCACAGGCCTGATAGTTTTTCCAACATATTCTAACCTGCAGGAACATTCCAGAAGATATACTACATGGTCCGTCCTGCAGGTCATAAAGCTTTCTATTTTAAAACGTTCGCCTGTTACGTTTGAAGAAAAATACATATGCTCAGATGATTTGAACCGACAAGCTGTACATTTCTTGCATCCATAGAATCCTTTCATATTTAGCCAACTATTATTGAGAAAGTTGTGAATAAAGTTGTGAATAAAAACAAGTCTGAGGATATGTTTTGCAGAATGACAGATAAGTTTATTGCAGTGTACGGTGCACACGCAGAGGAGAGTTTCAAAATAAAACTCCCAACGACATGGTGGCATACAGGCCTTATTTATATACAAAATACTAAACCCACGCCCCCAATACAAAGTTGCGTGTCGTCAGTACGTAAACAAAATATGAACATGAACACATTGAGTTAAAGCATTATTATGGGATGCCTAAATGAAATGATTCAGCAATATTCCTTATACAAGCCGTTGACCTTTTCTCTACATACAGAACTTCACGGGCCCCCCCCCTCGGAATGAGAGACCGTGCCTATCAGTCTCATATTTTCATAACATTGGCACTTTGCTCAAGGTTTTTTCGGTTAGCTGCTTGGTTTATTATCACTTGAAAAATTGAAAGCAAAAACCTCATTCAAAACGTCCATCTCATAACCCGTTCACTCAGACAAAACCTAAGATGGATGCTGACTTAAAATGATTGCTTAGATCCCAGTGCTGTTATGTCAGACCCCCCCCCCTTAAGTCATATTCTCACTTTGTCACTCCCTCCTTTTTTTATTCTTAAAACATAGCTTTTGAGAATTAAGTTTATGATGATAGTCCAGGGATAACTCAGAGGACAAGGGCGCGTGCCCTTCACTGTCATAGTCTCGTAAGGCGCTGCGGCCAATATGTCTTTTGGAGTTGAATAACTGTGGTCGGCATCTTCTTTCTTCAAGGGACTGCTGTTTCTGGCATCTGTAAAGAGTGGCATCAGATTGGGGTAGGGGGTCGCACACTTGTGGATCATACCTTTGCAACACGTGACACGTATATGACAAAAAGTAACACCCCCAAACACACAAAAACATTCAAAATATTTGCTCCAAGTGATTTAAGCCATTCACCTAACCCCAGAGGGTCCCATTCCATCCCATCTTCCTTTCTAAGCCTCTTTTGAATCTCTTGTATTTCATCTAGTTCATGCTGCACATTGCTACTCTGATCTGGAATAAAAACACAACATTGTCTTTAATCAAAGCACATACCCCTCCTTTTGAAGCTAAAACATAGTCTAAAGCAATTCTGTTTTGTAAGGCCATAAGCCTAATCTGAACCTGTTCTTGGTTTAATGATGAAATTAAAAACTGCAAAATTAAGGCTACATCCTTCCTGTAAATTGTTATCTGACTAAATATACATTTTTACACAGGTTTCATTGGTTGGTGGAGACACTTGACCCATAAATTGATTCTTGTTCCTAGTGTGTGATACACCCTTTAAAGAGGTTCCCTTAAAAAATGGGAAAATACAGAAATTATACACATAATACTAAAAACCTTATTTTATGCAAGCAACCTTTCATTGGATATGCAGGTGCTAGATAAAGGAAATGGCATCTATCTCTATCATCATATATTTTCAGAATCATCACAACATTCTATTACTGAGAATTGAGGGGGTTTGGTATCTGTGGAAGCGAAATGCATGATCCTCACCCCTGCACGCATTGTATACATCATTCACTCAGAATATCAGAACAGACGATGTCTGCGATGGGTCAAAATGGCTGACTTATGATCCTTTCCTTGTGGCTGACACACGCCCCTGGGTGACCCCCTCCTTTCGGTGGAGGTGCAACACACTTCTGGATCAAAGTTTTGCTGCACATGACACATACATAGAGAGTGATGAGTACTGCCAAAACACATACAAGAGCCTTCACAAGCCACGCTTCCAGGAAACCAATCCTCCCATCAAGGCTCAATTGTACATACACCTTAAATTTCTAACTTAAACACACTCGAAAGAATAAAAATATTGAGTCTCTGAAAAAATGAAATGTTCTGATAAACCCGGGCCTTAGTCTGGTGTCTTATTTTCCTCGTTGGTTAACGGTTAGAGTTTTGACTCGGCAAGACGTTAACTTGCTGCGGCTGTGCTTTAGGTGACTTTGGTCTTTGGTGGCGCTGGAACGAGCTTTACGTGCTATGGGTCCAGGAAAAGAACTCTGCCACTTTAATTGCTGTATTGATGGTTACTTTACTGCTGCGACACACTTTATTCGAGCAAATACCCAGTATGTACCTGGCAGATACCTGGAATGCGCCGCTCCTCACCTCTGACAAGCCGCGTTGCGTTTGCCTTCCCAGCCATGGTTCATGCCTGGCTGACGGGCGGCTGATCTGTTAAATGATAATGATTAGGATTTAATAGGCTACAATGCTTCGCGTGTCTACCAGATGGCATAAATTCATGAATTGTAATGCAGTATATATATATACTGTGCAGTATTGCAGCCAGCGGGAATAAAATGCTTCAATCCCTGCCTGGAAAATAACGCAATGCACTCGGGCAGAAAACAGTCACAAACCTCAATACACCCGAGTATACCCGAATTCGTGGGACTAGCCGAGCTGGAATAAAGTGTGTCGCCAGTGTAGGCCTTTTCACCTGGGATGAAAAGCATGCTTGCGCAGAAAATATGTGACTATTAACCCCATCTTGAGTAGGTGCACTTTCAACTTTGCCTAGAGAGACTCCAAAAATGTATTAGTTGCATACAACTTATTGTTTTATTACCAATAACATGGTCCTTAATTCGTTCCTTTGGATTGCTGATAGTCACAAGTCATCCCATATGTGTCTCATAGGGAGATAATTTATACCTAGGAATAAATTCTTGTATCAATGTGTTTACTCCTGTCTCAGCATCCGCATATAGACAGAGGTATTCCCTATTAATGTTCCTAATTCGTTCCTCAAATTAAAACTAAGTAGCCACTGTGAACCTGACTTTGATACAATCTAAGCTCCTGAAACTTTGGGACCTCATCCCTTGCCAAACCACTTGCTTCCATAATTAATTCTATCCTGTCTGCAGGCTATATCCCTAAGACCTGGGAAACTACCAGAGTTTGTCCCAATCTTCAAAAGTGGGGACAAAAAAACACTGTCTCAAACTACAGGCCAATCTCTCTTCTCCCAATACTATCCACTGTCATGGAAAAATATTCCCTCCCAATTGAGCAATTATTTTACCCATACAAATTTCCCTAGCCAATCCCTATCTGGCTTTTACCCAAACACTCCACTGTAACTATTCTGCTAAAAAATTAGAAATGCCTTGTATATAATGCATACCTTATTCACTTATGTAACTGCTTTTGCAACTATGTATCCCCTGTATTTAACCCTATGTACAAGACACACCCACAAATGAGAGGTGACTCCCAAATTCACCCCTTCCTGGTAAACCCATTCTAGATTACACAGCAATTTTTGACAATAACCACTGCTTACGGACACCTTTTGAAAAAATAAATGGTTAAAAGTTATAACATACATCACATATTCAGTTAATAGACAAATGATTTTGTATAAGACTTGTATAAGACTTCACACTAATGTCTTGCTTTATATAATCTCTTTGCACAGTGCTGAGCACACGGTCAGCTTTATAATTTTAAAGACACTCTGCATATTCATCTGACTAAAGAAAAAAAATATTTTAGAAGACTTGTTCCTGGGCAACAAGCCATTTTGTTTCTGGGCGTTTCGCCAATTGACCCTGAACAGATAAGATAACGGCACACCACGGCTTCTTCCTGAAAATAATTATTGGATTGGAACTTTCGCTTAAAGTTTAAACACATGGAGCTTTATCCAGAGCCCTAAGAACTACATTTTTTATGGCCTCTTAAAAATTAACCAACGGGCTTTTATATAGCTGAGGTTTATATAACTTCTTAACACACAAATAACTCCACACGCTCATGCTATTTCCCTCCACTCAGTTTTTTTTAATGCCTTCTGTTTTGAACTTTCATAGTTTCACTGACTTCATTCACTACAAATTTATGCTATCCTGTTGCAATTCTGTCCTTTCTCAAGCTACACACCTATTTCTCTCCATTAATCAACACTCACAAGTCTAACCCTCACTAACTCTTCCTTCATCTCACCTCAGGACTTTTGCTGACTATTTTAAGAAAGAGGTTGAATCCATACACCAGAACATTCCCTCTCTTTCCTCCTATCCTACTTTGCTTCCTACTCTCTTCCTGCTTTCCTTGACTCTTTTTCCACTGTCTCAAAAGAGAGTGTCACCATCACTGTTGATCTCCTTTTTCCCTCTACTCTGCTACATTTCCCATTCTCCTTCAAACATGTAATAGTTATACCATGACTCAAAAATAGCAAGCTTGACTCTTGAATCTTCCATCCAGTAGCTCAAGCACGCTGCTTATGGGTCACTCCCAACTTCTCTCTCATATTCTCCTCTTTCATTCAAAACATTTCTATAACTGTCGCTTTTTCCTCCACAATATCACAAAGATACACCTGTTCCTCTCGGGGCTCAACTGTTAAAAACTCTGATTCAGACCCTCATTCTCTCCCATCTTGATAGCTGTAATCCCTTGCTATCCCGCCTTCCTGACTTTCACCTGTCTTCCCTACTATCTATCCTAAACGCTGCTGCCAGAAACACTCTACTCTTTAAACTCTGATTCTGCGTTTCCCCTCCTGAAATTCCTCTCCTGGCTTCTAATCAAATTCTACTGTTTCTGTACACTTTCCCTACCTACCAATTAGATTGTAAGCTCCTCAGAGCAGGGACTTCTCTTCCTTAATGTTACTTTTATGTCTGGATCACTTATTCCATGACCTCTTACCTTTACCATTTGCTACCTATATGATTACGCCGTGCACCACTCCTGTGAAGCGCTGTGCATATTAATGGCGTTATATACATAAAAACATACAATACAATATACAGGCATACCCCGCATTAACGTACGCAATGGGACCGGAGCATGTATGTAAAGCGAAAATGTACTTAAAGTGAAGCACTACCTTTTTCCCACTTATCAATGCATGTATTGTACTGCAATCGTCATATCCGTGCATAACTGATGTAAATAACGCATGTGTAACAGGCTCTATAGTCTCCCCGCTTGCGCACAGCTTCGGTACACGTAGGGAGCTGGTATTGCTGTTCAGGACGTGCTGACAGGCGCATGCGTGAGCTGCTGTTTGCCTATTGGGCGATATGTACTTACTCGCGAGTGTACTTAAAGTGAGTGTACTTAAAGTGGGGTATGCCTGTATACTTCAAACAATGCTTATGAGCTTTTAACCCGCTTTTTTTTTTTAAACACAAAATATTCTCAAACATATCCTAATCTCATAGAAATAAAATTGAAATGTGTTTTTACTGGTTAAACACAATACAGAACACACACAATACAAAAAACTTCTCTCATACGTAGCCAAACAACATCACAAAAATAACGAACAAATAAAAGAAAGACCTTTCTCCCCTATTACCAAACAATTTTGCCCTGCAACTATATTAAAAATTCCCTTCTCTTTCTTTACTCTCATAAATAACCTGACTTTAAAACTACTCTGATGCTCCGGAGCTTTTGAGTTAAAGTTCGTATCTTAGCACATTCTTCGCGCTGGAGAAAAAGGTGGGGGCACGCTCTGTGCTGCTGCGAATCTGATTCTCTTTCTTTCAGACATTTGATTTCATTGTGAGCAAATAATATTCATGTTTTTGTACGTACTTGCAAGTTTTTGGATGGTGATTTGTGCACACAGGTGATACTTAGCATGGTTTATCTTTCACACAGGTAATCATTCAGGAAAAATTCATTAGGGTATCAAATCCATCTAGCCACTCCATTAAGGGCGCAACAATTTTACTTGCCGGCACCGAAACTTGAGTTTATATCAGGAAATGATTTATAACCACTTATTGCATGTGGGGAAATGGAAGGAAAAGCTTATACGTTCACAACTGATTTCTGCGGCGTCCGCCAGCCGGTCACGCCATGCTTGACTTTAGCCACAAAAACCTCATAAAATCCAAAGATTTATACTACCACAGACACACAGGGATTACTGAAAGTTAGAAGGTTCCACTATGAGCCCTTGCGTTCGCATTCTTACGAATAAGAAAACCGGTGCGGCTGCTCATAGGTTCACGCTTCCTTCCATAGTAATTTATTGCAAACAAACTCTTTTCATTGGGGTGGCATGTTTTTCATTGGGACTTGCATGTGTATTTTCATTGAACTTGCATGTGTATTTTCATTGGCCAACAAAACATATTTATATTGTCTCTTCTTGTTCTCTGTATCCATTCTTTATTATTTTTGTCTGCAGACACACAACCTCTAACGGCAAAATTTTAGAACTTTGGTTTCCCATTATTCTCCTGTTACAGTAATCACATTTAATTGACCTGTACAATACACCTGATACAATAATCAGCGCAAGCTGATTGCGTACAACTCTTTTGGCATGTTATTGTTCTGATTTTTTCACCATAACTATACCCAAGAAAACACTTGAATTACTTCAGCGGGTCCAACCCAGTCCTGATAAACCTTATACTTTTATAACATGGATACAGATAAGACCTTCTAAACAGATATCCATAAATAAACTCACTTGGTATGTTAATGACAAGACAGAGCAAATGAACAATCAGGGACCCTTCCTGCTCAGACAACAAAAATATTTATCACAACCCAGGACAGTCTGAAAAACAATCCCTTAAGCATACAAACACTCACCTTCATCACCAAAACACCAAAACCTTTAACGGGACTCTCACCGTAATCCCAATAAAACTTAACAACTATAACACTTTAAAATGGATACAGGAACAGACAAATAAACTTATTTGAAACGGCTAGGTAAACCCGTCAACACAGATTGAGACACCCTTCAAAACACATCTCTCTACACATCACTCAAAACAACTTTTTAAACTCAGGCTTTCCTCAAAAGGTGCCTTTTACCTTGATTCTTACGAGCGCTCAGATTTGAGTGACCGAGGAGTTTTTTTTTCAGGTGCTCAGCTTCCGGTAAATCTGGGTTTCTATTCGGTGCGCCATCTGAGAAAGTTGTGAATAAAAACACAAGTCTGAGGATATGTTTTGCAGAATGACAGATAAGTTTATTGCAGTGTACGGTGCACACGCAGAGGAGAGTTTCAAAATAAAACTCTCCCAACGACATGGTGGCATACAGGCCTTATTTATACACAAAATACTAAACCCACGCCCCCTATACAAGGTTGCGTGTCGTCACTACATAAACAAAATATGAACATGAACACATTGAGTTAAAGCATTATTATGGGATGCCTAAATGAAATGATTCAGCAATATTCCTTATACAAGCCGTTGACCTTTTCTCTACATACAGAACTTCACGGACCCCCCCCCCCCTCGGAATGAGAGACAGTGCTATCAGTCTCCTATTTTCATAACATTGGCACTTTGCTCAAGGTTTTTTCGGTTAGCTGCTTGGTTTATTATCACTTGAAAAATTGAAAGCAAAAACCTCATTCAAAACGTCCATCTCATAACCCGTTCACTCAGACAAGACCTAAGATGGATGCTAACTTAAAATGGTTGCTTAGATCCCAGTGCTGTTATGTCAGACCCCCCCCCCTTAAGTCATATTCTCACTTTGTCATTATCCATACATTTCTTTTCTCTATAGGCGCTAGGCGCCAATTTATTCTTTAAGTTGTTAGCTTTTTTAAAGATAATATTAGGTCTATCTGGTATAACCTGGCCTAGAATCGGGTCATTCTTTAGGATGTCCCAATGCTTAAGAATGATGTTTCTGATATTTCCTGCCTCCCTGTTATAGCCTGTGAGGAATTCAAATTCCAAATGTATTTTCTCTGTGTTCTTTCTTTTTTTCACTGTTAACAAGTCACTTCTGTTCATATTATCCACCTTTTCCCTTGCATTACTGATTAGTTCTCTTTTGTAATTCTTCTCCAGAAATTTATTCTGAATTTTTCTGATTGTGTATCACATTGTTCAACATCTGTGCAGTTTCTTTTGATGCGGATAAGTTGGCTAACTGGCACGTTATCCATCCATCTTGGTAGATGGCAGCGATCTCTCCTAATAAAATTATTTTTGTCTGTGTCCTTAAAATGAGTTTTTGTCTTTAACACACTATTGTCTATATAAATATTTAAATCCAAATAATTAACTGTAGAGTGACTCCATTCATTTGTGAAAGTAAGGTTGTAAGAATTGGTGTTCATACTCCAAAAATGTGACTAAACTTTCTTCCCCACCACTCCAAATAATAAGCACATCATCGATGTAGCGACGATAGAGGACAAGGCCCGCGCCAGGCTCGCAAATATCCCAGATGTTCTCTTTCTCCCAATCTGCTACAAACAGATTGGCATAGCCTAGCGCGAACCTTGTCCCCATCGCCGCCCCACACTGCTGCAAATAAAAAGTGTTTCCAAACCAAAAATAGTTGTGATGAAGAATAAAATTTATACTATCAATAATAAAATTAATTTGTGGCAAAGGTAAAGTCTCATCCTCCTGTAGAAATTGTTTTATTGCTGCACATCCCTGTGTGTGCTGGATCACGGTGTATAGTGATGCAACATCACATGTCGCTAGAATGTAATGATCTTCCCAAGTTACATCTTTTAGCAGATTTAATAGATCCAATGTATCTCTGATATGATTTTTGTTGCACTACATATTTTTGCAAAAAGGTATCAATGTACATGGAAAGATTGGCTGTTAGTGAGTCAATCCCCGAGACTATTGGTCGGCCTGGGGGATTGACTACACTTTTGTGTACCTTAGGAAGGAAATAGAAGACTGGCATCCTAGCTTTATCTCGGGGATTGACTCACTAACATCCAATCTTTCCATGTACATTGATACCTTTTTGCAAAAATATGTAGTGCAACAAAAATCATATCTGAGAGATACATTGGATCTATTAAATCTGCTAAAAGATATAACTTGGGAGGATCATTACATTCTAGCGACATGTGATGTTGCATCACTATACACCGTGATCCAGCACACACAGGGATGTGCAGCAATAAAACGATTTCTACAGGAGGATGAGACTTTACCTTTGCCACAAATTAATTTTATTATTGATAGTATAAATTTTATTCTTCATCACAACTATTTTTGGTTTGGAAATACTTTTTATTTGCAGCAGTGTGGGACGGCGATGGGGACAAGGTTCGCGCCAGGCTATGCGGACAAGGTTCGCGCCAGGCTATGCCAATCTGTTTGTAGCAGATTGGGAGAAAGAGAACATCTGGGATATTTGCAAGCCTGGCGCGGGCCTTGTCCTCTATCGTCGCTACATCGATGATGTGCTTATTATTTGGAGTGGTGGGGAAGAAAGTTTAGTCACATTTTTGGAGAGTATTAACACCAATTCTTACAACCTTACTTTCACATATGAATGGAGTCACTCTACAGTTAATTATTTGGATTTAAATATTTATATAAACAATAATGTGTTAAAGACAAAAACTAATTTTAAGTACACAGACAAAAATAATTTTATTAGGAGAGATAGCTGCCATCTACCAAGATGGATGGATAACGTGCCAGTTAGCCAACTTATCCGCATCAAAAGAAACTGCACAGATGTTGAACAATGTGATACACAATCAGAAAAAATTCAGAATAAATTTCTGGAGAAGAATTACAAAAGAGAACTAATCAGTAATGCAAGGGAAAAGGTGGATAATATGAACAGAAGTGACTTGTTAACAGTGAAAAAAAGAAAGAACACAGAGAAAATAAATTTTGAATTTGCCTTCCTCACAGGCTATAACAGGGAGGCAGGAAATATTAGAAACATCATTCTTAAGCATTGGGACATCCTAAAGAATGACCCGATTCTAGGCCAGGTTATACCAGATAGACCTAATATTATCTTTAAAAAAGCTAACAACTTAAAGAATAAATTGGAGCCTATAGAGAAAAGAAATGTATGGATAATAGTTGGCTAAATATGAAAGGATTCTATGGATGCAAGAAATGTACAGCTTGTCGGTTCAAATCATCTGAGCATATGTATTTTTCTTCAAACGTAACAGGCGAACGTTTTAAAATAGAAAGCTTTATGACCTGCAGGACGGACCATGTAGTATATCTTCTGGAATGTTCCTGCAGGTTACAATATGTAGGAAAAAGTATCAGGCCTGTGCGAACCAGGATAATTGAACATCTGAGTGGAATAAATAGGAAGCTCTTGAACCACAGTATACCAAAACATTTCTTAGAATGCCATGCTGGGGAACCCACAAGCTTGCAGTTCAAAGCAATAGAACATGTACAACCACACTGGAGGGGAGGTGATAGGGGATCAGAATTGCTCAAAAGAGAGACATTCTGGATCCACTGTTTAAAAACTCTTACGCCAAAAGGACTAAATGCTGAAATAGATCTGGCACCTTTTCTACTATAAATATGTATCTAATGATGCTTTTTTCCTGTTTTCCCTGTTTTTATCCATGTCTTTTCAGCCTTCTGTGTCATGTCATCCATACCAGATAAAACTAGAAACCCTTGCATTGTGAATTTGTATTCTAATTACATTGTAGTATCAGTTCTTTAATATTGTAAAACACTTGGAATATAAATGTGTAATTATCTTGTTAAAAGAAGTTAATTAGTTGTCTGTGATCCTATGTTCTTTACACATTCTGTTTTATATTATATCCAAATATTATATCAACTAAAAAGACTGTATGAGTTGTAATTAATATTGTATGTTCATGGTTTGTGTAAAATTGGAGGTAATGTAAATGAAATGTCATTCTCAAATTAATTATTAGCACATATAAATAATTATGGTTAAGATTATATTTATAGATTAATAAGTCATTATAGTATTTACATATAGTTTACTAATATAGTCTCATCCACTACATTTGTGTAACCCCAGTAGTAGGGCACATATGATTAGGCTATAATTAATTGCTGCATATGTTAAATTATAAAAACACACTAATGAATGCAAAATAATTATCCCTAATCCATTGCTTTGTATTAGCTTTCCCAACAGCTGCTATCTAAGAATCTGACAATTATGTGTTAAATAATAAAAACACACTAATTAATTACTCCTAACCTATTGCTGTGTATTAGCATTCCCAATAGTTGCTATCTAAAAATCTGATAATCACACTTAAAATATAACCTTCGAAGTGATTCTTAATTAATTAATCCCTTTCATACTTGGTCCAATTGAAGTATTATTCTTCCATATATTAGTAATTACATACTTTTTGTGATAAAAATACAATTTTAGTCTCATTAAATCTCTCTGAATGATGTTTCATAATGTGTTAAATCTGTTAAATAAACTCTCATGTTGTTATCTAATTATAACTATGTTCTTAATATGCATTTCTTTGCTATACATAGTGCCCAATCATGGAATGGCTTAAATTGTTTTAGCTAATTAAATTGTTTGATAGAATAGGGTATATATAGGCAATACTTAATTCCAAAACCTACACACTCCTGACGAAGCCGTATGCAGTTCTCAAGGGCTGGGCGAAATGCGTAGAGTGGTATTTTGGACTAGTGGGCGACCCGTAGTTTCCCAATCCTCAGAGCGGTGACGTCACACGCACGGAAGGACGCATAGAGAGGAGCAGAGAATTCAAAGTGCAGGCGAAGGAGCTCCGGAGTACCAAGGGGAGGCGGTGAGAGCTGCGGTGAACCCACTGTACACAGATATATTGTGACAAATGCATGTTTTATTCTAGCACATTGTAAGCGCATTTTTATACCTACATTTTATAAAGTATTTTTATACATCTGATCGCGCTATGTAGTGCTCTTTCCCTCTCTCATATATACTACCTGCATTGACGAGACGAGCCTAGAGGGAGTTCCACATACCATCTTTACCCAAAGGGTAGCAGCCCTATCTGCTAATCGCATTTAAACCACTGACATCTTGTGAGTAGGCATACCATCAAAGCCAAGATTTCATCGCATTATATCCCTTAATATCCATACATCTGCACTTAAATTTTGCATTGTTTTTCCTTTTGTTTCCCATATATGCTCCTCCTGGATTGTTTGAGATCTATCATACTTCTTGGAACCCGTGAAACAGGTCCCACCAGAGGGTTTGAGCAGGGTTATTTATTAATTTGCTTTTATTTTAGATTATTATTTGGCACATATTGTAATTGCACTTGATATAATTTTTGCAGTTAGAATTATTCACTTATATTTTAAGTTGTTAGCGCCTTGGTATCACTATTATTCACAATACACTGTAGCTACACGGAAACACTATATATGTTTCTTTGCTACTATAATGCCATGACGATGGTATTGTATATTTGTGTAGCGGTTGTCTTATAAGTTACATTTTTGTAACGCGAGTAGCGCTTTGTAACGTGGCTATTACTATATGCTATGGTCTTTGATTGCTTCCTAAATAGCAGTTCATTGTCTACAAAGTATCAGCACCCCATGCGACTCCCACCCCACCCCAGGTTATAATTACTCTATAAGAACAGCATCACCAATGATTTACACTGCAACTCCTTAGTCTAGTATAAGAGGCTATACTTTGATACGAGCAAAGACTCGTGCCTCAGGGCCACACCAAACACACTTTGTGGGCCATCACATATTGCATCATTATACACTTTAGCAGATAAGACTTTATACTGAGTGTTAACAGCATATACTATGCCTATGGTGTTCTGACATTCTGCAACTGATCAATTTATCAATCTGGTTGGTTTTTGTTGTGTTTAATGTATGTAGAATTCTATAGGAGTATCCATTTATTGCGTGCAGTGTGCTTCTAGCATCGTGACCGTTAGCCATAGGTACCTGTCTGACTTAATATAGGTCTTTTAACTTTATATTAGTGCTGGACAAGGGGACATATTAAATACTTATTTTGTGAGCTTCACTCGCCGCTATTAAGTGTTTATTTATAGACTGCATCTTCCCCTGTGGTCCGGTTTATGTTTGTTGGTTTGTTTTATATGTTGAGTTTCTGTTGTTCATAATTGTAATTTATTTATCACCATTTATTTTAATCAATTTAATAAAATAATAAGTATTAACTTTTAGTCACCATATCAATTCAGACAATGAGTGCATGTTAAAGTGTGTTTCTTTTTTCTTACATTATACTAATACCCCATTCCCCCTATGCACCTTTGTTACCATTTATTCGCCTGTTTAAATTAAGCTGAAGCGAGAGTCATTTCCCCTTCCCTGTTCCCCTCTCCCTATCCCACCAATATTCTCTTTATGGTAGACTTGGATAATGATATACCTAGCTCCTGGAGAGTGTTCTTCACTTGGCTGGATGTTGTGAAGGGGTTTTTCTTTCCTCCAATTTGGATGTGAATACCCCCAAATTAAAGCTCATATACTGCACTTTAAGCCCATATTCATTATTTAACTGTAACTTGAATTTATTTTCGTACACAGCCGAAATAATCAAACTTGTATCAGTATCCACTTATTTCCGGACCTAACTGTATACTCCCCTTATCAAGATTCAAATTGTTCTTTGCCTTGGTAGTTGCATTTACATTTATTATATGTATATTATTACATGATTATATTATTTGGTGTTACAGTTAATTTAAATAATTTTATTCTCTCCACATCTTATCCATTTTTAAATTTGATGCTTTTTCATTTAATTTTTATTGTCCTTATGAGTCTATTTAAGTTTATTGTTATTGTATTCTTTATTGTGTCCTTCTGCTGGATTTCTCCCCCAAAGTTATACTGCCTTCTTTCCGTGGTTACATTTTCCCCGGACTGTTTTGTTCCCATGGGACTTTTTTTACCTTTGATACAGGTAGGCAGTGTTTCTGGCGGGGTGTGCCTATAAGGTGACACTCTCTAGACACAGGAAACCACTCTTTGATAAAGTGCCCATGGCGGGCCTTATATAAATAAAGACATACATACATGGGCATCTACAGTATCTTTACACTATAGGTTGCTGTCTGGTTTAGTTGATATTATTAACGCACTAATAAGATAGACCAGGAGTACCTTAACTTTACTTCTCATGGACATTTTCAATGTTAATTATTTGGAGGATGTACATGTATCCTTAAATAATGAATACAGTAATAAATACAAGTTATATATGTATCAATGATTTCACTGTGAGAGCTGCTACAAATACATTTCAGGCCTTCGGGAATCACCACAGTCAGGGGTCACTGGATGTCCATGTGCCAAAATGTGCCACAATTTTAAAACCCTGGGTGATGAGAATATTTTGTTAACTAAGTATCGGTGAAATAAATTCTTCAGTGTTTTGGATTTGTAATTTGCGTTCAGTAATTTGATTTACAGATTGAAAACATTTGTTCTGTCTTTTTTGTTTACTTCTGTTAGAGATCGGCCTGAATGAGGAACAGAACTTGAGCTCTGATATATCCAGAAGCTGGCTGACTACTCGCAGCCCAGAAGTGCCAAAAAACAATGATTCCTGCCACATTTTAGACACTTGCAAGGAACCAGTGCCACATGGTGGTGAATTTACAGACCTTGTACAGCACACAGCGGAGACGGACTCTAAATATGGGTCGAGCAAAACGTATGCGAGAGATTTAAGAAGAAGCCGCGGTGCTCAGCCTTTTCTCTGTTGTCAGTGTGGCAAAAGCTTCTCACTGGACAGGGACCTGCTCACACACCTTTGTGTCCCCGCTAGAGAGCAAACCTTTACATGCACAGATGGTGGGAAGGGTTTCTCACTGAAGGGGAAACTTCTTTCACACCAGATGATTCAAACTACAGTGACTCATTTTACTTGTACAGAGTGTGGGAAACAGTTGGGTACTAAGAGGACCCTCCTCAATCACCAGATGATTCATACAGGGGAGAAACCATTCACATGTACAGAGTGTGGGAAACAATTCAGTATTAAGAGAAACCTCCTCAGTCACCAGATGACTCATACAGGAAAGAAACCATTCACATGTACAGAGTGTGGGAAACAATTCATATTTAAGAGCAGTCTCCTCATACACCAGATGACTCATACTGGAGAGAAACCCTTCACATGTACAGAGTGTGGGAAACAATTCAGTATTAAGAGCAACCTCCTCATACACCAGATGACTCATACTGGAGAGAAACCATTCACATGTACAAAGTGTAGTAAAAGCTTTTCTACAAAGGCGGGACTCCTCATCCATGTGCGGATTCATACAGGGGAGAAACCATTCACATGTACAGAGTGTGGGAAACAATTCAGTATTAAGAGAAACCTCCACAGACACCAGCTGACTCATACAGGAGAGAAACCATTCACATGTACAGAGTGTGGGAAACAATTCAGTATTAAGAGAAACCTCCTCAGTCACCAGATGACTCATACAGGAGAGAAACGATTCACATGTACAGAGTATGGGAAACAATTCATATTTAAGAGCAGTCTCCTCATACACCAGATGACTCATACTGGAGAGAAACCCTTCACATGTACAGAGTGTGGGAAACAATTCAGTATTAAGAAACGCCTCCTCAGACACCAGATGACCCATACAGGGGAGAAACCATTCACATGTACAGAGTGTAATAAAAGCTTTTCTACAAAGGCGGGGCTCCTCATCCATGAGCGGATTCATACAGGGGAGAAACCATTTACATGTACAGAGTGTGGGAAACAATTCACAATTAAGAGCCATCTTCTCAGACACCAGAGGATTCATACAGGAGAGAAACCATTCACATGTGCAGTGTGTAGTAAAAGCTTTTCTCAGAAGACAGATCTCTGCAACCATGAGCAGATTCATACAGGGGAGAAACCATTCACATGTGCAGAGTGTGGGAAACAATTCACAGTTAAGAGGAGTCTCCTCAGACACGAGAGGATTCATACAGGAGAGAAATGATTCACACCTACAGAGTGTGGGAAACCATTCTGTATTAACCCTTTCCGGTCCAATGTCGGAATATATCCGACAAAATATTTTGCCACTTGCGGTCCAATGTCGGATCGGGAGGAAGATGTGGAGCGAGGCACAGGCTGCAGCACAAGTCCCCTGCATTCCCCTTCTCTCAGCAGCTGCACTGATCCCTCCCCCGCCCCTCCCTCCCCCAGCCCTGCACCGATCACCCCCCCCACCCAGCCCTGCACCGATCACCCCCCCCACCCAGCCCTGCACCGATCACCCCCCCCCACCCAGCCCTGCACCGATCACCCCCCCCCACCCAGCCCTGCACCGATCACCCCCCCCCCAGCCCTGCACCGATCACCCCCCCCCCAGCCCTGCACCGATCACCCCCCCCCCAGCCCTGCACCGATCCACCCCACACCCGCCCCCCCCCACCCCCGCACCAATCCCCACAGGCAGACAAAGCAGCTGACATCGGAGGAAAGAGGGGGGCTGTGACTCCCCTGCATTCCCCTTCTCCCAGCACTGACATCGGTGGTGGGGGGGAGGGGGCTGGCTGTGTGTGTGCTGTGAGTCCCTTTCTCCCAGCAGCCGCACTGATTCCTCTCCTCCTCCCTCCCCCCCTCAACCCTGCACCGAACCGCACAGGCAGACAAAGCAGCTGACATCTGGGTAGGGGGGGGGGGTGTATGGGTGGTGTGAGTCCCCTGCATTCCCCTTCTCCCAGCAGCCGCACTGATCCTTCCTCCACCCCCCAGCCCCAGCAGACAAAACAGCTGATATCGGAGGTATGCCGAAAGATTAAGAGCAGTAAGAGTGCGCACGCGCAGTGAGAGCACGCCCACAGTAAGAGTGCGCAGTGAGAGCAAGCGCGCGCATTGAGTGCGCGTGCCCAGTGAGATCGCGCACGCAGTGTGAGAGTGTGCGCGAGCAGTAAAAAAAAGCTGTGGTTTTTTTTTCTGGAAAATAAATTAGACTTGCTGGCGCACTTAGTGAAAATTACTTGGACCGCACAGGGTTAAGAACAACCTCCTCTTACACCAGAGGATACATACAGGGGAGAAACCATTCACATGTACAGAGTGTGAGGAAAGCTTTTCTGAAATGAGCCACCTCCTCACCCACCACAGGATTCATACACGGGAGAAACCATTTCCATGTACATAGTGGGGGGAAAGCTTTTCACAGAGGATCAGCCTCCTTACACACATGAGGATTCATGCACGAGATAAAATATGTGATTGTTCAAAGTAGGGTTGGGCAATATACCAGTAGCATAGTAATACTGCAGTAATAAAAATGGACGGTAACGCAATACTTGCCATTACGTCTTACCATGGCATTCCTATCAGCAGCTGCAGAGTGGGGGTGGGTCTGGCAGGGAGGCGTGGGGGTGGGGACTGTGTCACAGAGAGGACTGAGTGGGCCTGGTAGAGACAGTGGAGTGGGAGCTCCTTGATTTTCACATGCAGCTATAAGGAATCCTCCTGCTGGTAATCTCACCCCTCCATATTAACCACTTCCCCTCTGCCATGCCTCTTACCCCTTCCCTTCCACCATGACTCGACCTCTTTCTCTCCTCCCCCGTATTTCTCTCGGCTCTCACCCGTGCCTCTTTACCCCCTCCTTCCCCATGCCCATTAACCCTCGCCTCCCCATGCCCTATTAATGTGTACAGGAGAAGGGGGGTCGAGGGGGTAATTATAAACTTTCTTACCGTGCACCCCAAAACTGGAACAACCTACCCGGAGACTCTCGTGTTAAAGCTGTAAAAATGTTACAACAAAAAATGTAGTTATCAAATGAGTTTATTCAGTGTACACAGGAGAAAGCTTCTATAGAAAAGCTCTCTAACAGTTAATATGGTGTGACATATTTATAACCTAAAAACGAAAACATACGCCCCTTTATGAGGTCGCTTGTACGTCATAAAAATAACGTAATTGTATAATAAAGAAACAAAATGAATATATGTAAATCAGCAAGAAAGGATTACATCAGCTTCAGTAACCTTTCCTCCACATTATTATTGATACTTTGTTTCAGAGTTACAATGTGAGAAACTGCTTATCTCAGACTCAAGCTAATTCTACCAAGGTTTCTCATTATTGTCTGGACTTTTCTCTACCGCTCCACACTCCCACATACTCCTTCCTCATCACCTCATCATTTGCAGCTGGCAAAGGATACAAAGCATCTACTGAGAGCCCAACAACCACTCTGCTTTCTCACGTTCACACAGACAAGTTTCACAGAAATCAGCACATAACACATGGAAGACAGACACAGACTGAATGACATACAAAACTTATAGCAAACAAGACAAAAATGGCTGACAAGGATAGTCTGCCAAAATGGCTGCTGAGATGTCAGTGCTGTTTACGTTAGACCCCCTTAATGTCAAATTTCTCAACATTCTCAGTCGCATCCACCACCAGTTTAAGTTCTTTCAAAACTAAAGCTGTCTCACATTTTAATCTGGTCTGTAACGGTTACATACGCCTATAATATATATTATCTTTAACTGTGCATGCAATGTCTTGTATTTTTGTAACCATGTATTATTTGTCATCTTAACTCTATGCCCAGGACATATGTGAAAACGAGAGGTAACTCTCAATGTATTACTTCCTGGTAACACATTTTATAAATAAATAAAAATAACATGGTGAAGAAAGGGGCTTTAGTGTGGCTGTAGTTAAGGTAACATTTTTATGGAAACATTTGTTATTCTTAAAATATACTAAAATGTATTTGCTTTTTTACATTTTATTAAGAATGAAATGCATTTGTATAAGAAATATGTTTCACAATAAATGACCTTGAACATTTTGAGGACTTTTGCTTTTTTGCTTTCTATTGGGTGTTAATATGTTGCTGAATATTATCACGATAAATTACTTAATACTCTTATGGTGGGATATTTTTTTGTTATTGTCTAACCCTAGTTCAGGGTGTTGGAAACAATTCAGTACAAAGTGTGACCTCCTGTCACACCCAAGTATTTACATGGGAGAAACCATTTGCTTGTTCAGTGTGGGAAACAATTCAGTGTTAGGGTCATCTCTTCAGAAACCAACAAATTCATGCAGGGAGAGTGTAGCGATGGGGGGGGAGGGGGTTGGCCCGGTAATAAAGGGGTTACACCCCAGCTGGCCACCCCCCACCACCGTGTGAGAGGCGAGGGGTTAAATGTAACAGTGATTACATGTGTTTTTATTACCCTGCCTCAGTGCAAAATGTGTTCTCTTTTCTGGTTGTATGTATTGTCCTAATTACCTTTGTTTGTACCCCTACAGCATATGCACCAAACACATACACTGGGATCAGGTCAGGGGGGAAAGGGTTAATGGTGTTTGTGTATTTATGACCCTTTGTTCCCCTTCCCGCATTTTCACCCTCCATTTGCAACCGGTTCCATAAGGCGCCATTGAAGCTCCATAGTTATCTATGGAGATTTCACAGTTTTGGGCCCGATACCTGAGAAGACCAGCAGGTGGCGCCTGAGAGGAGGAGCGGAGCTGCTCCATTGAAATGAATGGCGTAATGCAGGCCTGCACAACACGCTGCCCGCCTGAACTCACTGTGCGGCCAGCGGCGGCTTTCTGCTCTCCCCCTCCCTCCCAATTCCGCTCTCCCGCGCCCTCCCGCAAGCCTGCTCTCCCCCTCCCCCGCGAGCCTGCTCTTCCCCTCCCCTGCGAGCCCACTCTCCCCCTCGCAGGGTAGCAGCGCGCTCTAGCATTGAGGCACTTCCAACCTGCTGCTTTCTAGAGCGTGCTTGCATTCCTGCCTGCTCTGCCGCCACCTCCTCCACTGCAAGGTAGGGAAGAGGGGGGCGAGATGATGTAATTGGGGGTGCAGGGGAGGGTCATTGGAGGTGCAGGGGAGAGAGTGATGTGAGGTGCAGGGGGGGAGAATGATGTGAGGTGCAGGGGGGGGTGTGGTATGTTTGTGGTGTGCAAGGGGGTATTGTGTGTGATGTGGAGGGGGAGTATTGTGTGTGTGGGGTAGGGGGAGAGATGGGGATATGAGAGATAGATGGGGAGTATCGCAAAGGTTGATAGTGAGGGGTTCTGGGGGAGATATGAGGATGATGATGAGAGGTGCTGGAGGAGAGATGATGATGATGATGATAATGATGATTTTACCCGTGCGGCCCCAATTTTTTTTTCCTTGGAGCAGTTCGTCCCTTCTTGCTTTACGAGTTGTGCAGGCCTGCCGTAATGTCTTTCAATGGGGATTCCTCGATTCCGCTCTCCAAGGACGAGTTGGCTGCCAGCCAAACCGCAAACTCCGAAAGCGGATACAATTTCAATGAAAGAGCCTTTAATCAGGAAAGTGCCGTGGGAACTTGGTCACGGCCAATTTCAAACCTATTAAAATTGTAACTCCGGTCCTAGGGCAGGTAGTGGTCTAATTCTTTTTGCCCCTAGCTCAGGGGAAACCCCTTACTCGACCCTAACCGGGTCCGATGGTCAATGGCCACGGGAAAGGGTCGCGCCCACCACGAGGGCCATGCCATTGACCACAATGGTGGAGGAAAGCCGCGAGGCGGTGAAAACGCTAAGTGAAAAACTGCATAAACTGGGAACCCATATCTGCGGTTCGGTAAGAACTAGAGGGCTGGGATTTGGCCACCCTGCAGTCACCGCTCCGGCATGATTGCATGGCAATTCCCGATCCTCTCTGATCAACCAAACGGAGTATGGGGAATTGTTTAAATTGTGTTTCTGCCATGGACTCCAATGGCGGAGAAATGCAACCTGTGCAACATGCGTTTTTTTTTTAACTTTCATTTTATTGGGTTTTAAGTATATAGCATACATTCATATAATAAGTACTGTAAAAAAACAATTATGGACATACATCTAAACAGACATGGGAAGGGAATGACAAGAAGGTGAGGAATTGGGGGGGGGGAGGGGTTTGGCGGAGGTGTCACCGAGGCTCTCCTAACATGTGCAGATGATCTGAGATCGCTCCTTGCTTTAACTCCGTAGCCCTGGGTAAGGAGGGTGCCCGCCCACTTCAGTGTCCCCGTGGGGGGGGGTGTCCACTATCGTCCTCCTAGTTCTTCTGTATCCGACCCTCACCGCCCATCAGAGGAGAACTCGCCAGATCCTGTCAGAGCCAGACGGTGGCATTGCTCATCCCCTGGATAACCGTCTGTGCCACCCAGGGCAGCCAGACCTTTTGGAAATTTGGGCCAGTGTCGTTAACTAAACTCAACTTTTCCATCTGGCAAACAAACCAAATCCTGTTCCGAATTTTTCCTATTGATGGAATTGCATTCTGATTCCACAATGCTGCGGTCTCGCACCTCATAGCCGTTGCAAAATGTGCAATTAATTTGCTCTGTGATCTTGACACTTCTTTTGTAGGTTTGCTTAACAGAAACAGCCATGGGTCTAGCTGAATTGGGAGGCCCAAGATCCTCTGCAACCAATCTCTAACGGGTATGATTTGTGGGCAGGACCACAGCACGTGCACCAGCTCCCCCCTTTCCCCGCACTGCCTGGGAAAATTTAGCCAATCTAACTGGGGTGAGATACCACCTCATCATTACTTTATATGAGTTCTCCTTTAAAGTCGTGCAGATCGAGCTACTGGTAGCTGCCTTAAAGTTTTCCGTCCAATCCTCGTCTTCTAGTGGCCCTGTCAGATCTGTCTCCCACTGAGTCATGAATCTGGGTCTACGTGTACCGTCCCTGTTGGCTCCGATCACATCTCTGTACAAAGCAGAAATCAGTACCCGTGTGTCGGTGCCCCGCACACAGAGCTTTTCAAAATTAGTTAGCGGTGGTCTTGCTGAGTGTTTGATATAAAATGCCCAGGCCTGGAGGTATCTAAGGAATTCTGTGGTGGGGATGTCTTTTTCTGACTTTAATTGGTCAAATGATTTGATAATGTTTCTCCCCTCCAGGTCTTTCAGCCTCCTGAACCCCAATTTCTGCCATAGCGTGAAATTCTTGCCCTCTAACCCCGGAGCAAAATCTGGATTGCCGTACAAAGGGGTCATTAAAGTGTGTTTTGAGGTCATTGAGCGATTACTTTTGGCCGCCTCCTAGACCGACACCGAGTTGAGCAAGGAGGCCAGCGGCTCCTTTAAGTCCTTTAATCTAGATTTAGGGTACCTGTCAAGAGAGGGAATTTGGCCCGGGATTAAAGGGGTTACACCCCATTTGGCCACCCTCTACTCTCACCTGGGAAGAAAGGGGTTAACTGGACTGGGGTCCAATAATGTGGTTTTGCCTTGCTTCAGCCATCCAACTGTTTATTGCCCTGTAAAAATTTATTGTTTCTGTTCCAGTGACTGCACCACACAAACATTGGGATCCATCCGGGAGGGCAAGGGTTAATAGTTGAATAGTGATTCTAGCCCTTTTATTTAAGTTACCCTCAAAGATGCCTGCCTACTAAGGAATGCGACCAAATGGTTTCAGGAAGCTGGAGTGGTTTGTGAGTGTTATAACTCACACTTACAAACCATAGTATCCTGCCAGACACTCCATTTGGTAGACTGGCCAAACGCCCCTGATTTAGGAGTGGGGCTACAGAATGAGTGACCTTATTAAATATAAGAATATTATGAGATGTCCTCGGCTGAACGTGCTAAAAGCTACATATGTGTATTCGTGGGACTGATTCGCACATAAGGATTACAGACACCTGATGTTTAGCCGGTCCTTTAGAGACAGATATTAATATCTCTCTTCATTTTAGTATTACACGGTAGTATTTAGTCTCATTGGGAGCGTCATGCGTGACGGAATGTATTAATATGTCTCGCGTGCCAGTAAGTAACACTGAACTGAAGTTATGAAGTTATTTACAGTGTATATGGGAATTTTGGATCTGCTCTGAAAAATGCAGACTCCATCTGCTATGTTAAATAATGCAGGAAGGGCATCCTGCAAGAATTAGCATAGGCCAGTGATCAAAAGGTAACTGCCCTAATTGTTTATACTGGGGGCAGGAACCAAGGAACTAAGTGTTTTTAAGTGTGATACTTCACACTTACAATGGAAGCCAAAATCTGCTTCAAAGAGATTTTTTCTAGCCAACTCGGCATCTAGGGTTAAGAGAAGGGTTTAAAATGGTATTTAACCCACTGTCAGCCCTTACTCAAATGTCTTCATGGGTCTTCATGACCTTCATGTATTGCTGTGATGTCTTCATATGAAACTGAATTATGGAAGAAATGGCCCATCCTGTATCCTGATGGCTTTTCTTGTCCTAACCTTTAAGTAAGTGTCCATATTTTGTCTGTTATTTGTATATCTCGTGTGTTTACCTTTTTCAAGGAATAAATTATACTTTATCATATCTAAGCCTCGTCCGGTTCAACCCAGTTATATCTTTGGTGGTGTATTATTCATAGCCTGTCACAAAGCTCCCGTCACAGGTTATTAATAAAACTGGTGGCAGCGGTGGGATTGAACTGGACCTGTATTACAGTGTACTTAGGGATACTGTAATATAGTGGGAACTCAATGGTAATTGCGAGTTCCTGGGACTAAAGATATTGAACAACATATAACACAAGATATGGCACCTCCTCACTGTTCCCCTACTTGTGAGAAGCATTGCCTCCAGAACCAAAGTGCCGGCCATCCGTGTGACTGGAGCCGGGCACCGAGACTGCGGAGGAGTGCATCAAGTTGGCGCGGGGACCAGCAGCCGGCACGGCTGAGAGAGAGGCAGTGATCGGTGAGCATGAAACCCGGCAGGCTGAGCAAAGATCCACAGCTGCAGCCGCTGTAACCATCAAACCGCCCGGAGAGCAGGGAATGGACCCAGCTCCGGGACGGCAGAGACTTGTGGAGGGAGCAGGTGGTCTCGGTGACCATGGAAGTCTTGCACCAGGAGAGGTAACGGCCGTTGCGGTGGCCCGTCCATTTCCCATGAAAGAGCTAGCACTGGTGTGTGTGTTGGGCAAGACGTGGTTCCCGGCGAAGTGGACCCAGTTCACGGCGTTTGTGCTGCACCGACCTGCTTATCCCCTCCCAGAGCCCGGCGCTCAAGCAACTCCGCTCTGGACTCCGTTGCCCCTTGCTGGGATTAGTCCACCGGCGGCAGAGAAGCTCCGGAATGAGCGCGGCGCTCGAGCAACTCCGCTCTGGACTCCGTTGCCCCTTGCTGGGGTTAGTCCACTGGCGGCGGAGAAGCTCTGGAATGAGCCCGGCGCTCGAGCAACTCCGCTCTGGACTCCGTTGCCCCTTGCTGGGGTTAGTCCACCGATGGCGGGGAAGCTCCGGCAGGCGCTGCGGCACTGCCAACAAACGGGCCACAATAATGCCCGGTGCCCAGATCGTGCATGGTCGGGCAAAGAAGCCCCTCAGGGCCAGTGCTCACGAGCTGCGGAAAAGATGACCCAGTTAGCGGCATCCTCTGATGGCTCCCGCCCAGCCAGGGCGACAACCCTTCGCGGGACGTCCCCTGGAGAACCTGGCCGGGTTGCATCGGCAACAGCGGCGGAGAGCGGCGGCCATCCATCAGCTACCCGGGGTTCGCCCATGGCGGCGACGGCGGCAGAAGAGCCGCGATTCCGGCAAAGTGCCGGAGCCCTTTCTGAGTGGGGGGAGGGACAGGGATTGCGGGAGGGGGTTATTTTACCTGGTTTGGCGGGAGCCATGTTACTCCACAAAGACCTGGGACCCTTGTCCTGCACCGTTTTACCTGTACCAAGCCCGGGCGCTGTTGCGGCAGTGGCCCGTTGCTGCCCGGCCCAGGTGATCCGGGTACCGGCCACTCCAGTCCCCCTGCAATTGGGACCAACGAAGGCGGCGGTCTCTGCGGGGACCAGCGAGGTAAGCCAGACCAAGTCGCAGACTGACCCTGACTTATTTTTCCCTATGATTGTACCACGTTGTTTCACTATAGGGGTGACCGGGTGGTGGCAGGAGATAGGGGTACCAGGGGAGGGGAAGGAAGGGCAGCTTGTAGGGCAGCCAGGCTTCCCCATTACCCTGGCGGAGCAGCAAGGGAACTCTTAGTTAAGAGCCCCACTGTTGCAGCCTTGCTATGGGCTGGAGGTATCAGGGGTTGTGGCAAAGTTGAATTCCTGAGCAGGTCTCAGGGGTTGTGGCAAAGTGGAATTCCTGAGCAGGTCTCCCAAAGATTTTGCAGTTCTTTAATCCTGTCGTCTGTCGTCTGCCGCTGAAACCCCATGGTAGATCCACTTCGTGCGTTGTTATGAGCAAATTCTGCCCAGGGCAAAAGTTCGGACCAGTCGTCCTGTGAATCGGAAACAAAACCTCATATATATTGTTCTAGAGACTGATTTGTCCTTTCAGTCTGACCATTTGTTTGTGGGTGATATCCAGAGAAAAAATACAGAGAAATGCCTAGTTGTAGGCAAAAGAACGCCAAAAGCAAGACACAAACTGAGACCCTCTATCCGACACAATGACCAGTGGTACTCCGTGAAGTCGGAAGATATCTCTGACGAATACATCGGCCAGTTTGGAAGAGTTGGGAAGACCTTTGAGATGTATAAAGTGGGATTGCTTTGAAAATCGATCCACCACCACGAGGATCGTGTTCATGCCCTTGGATACGGGTAGATCCACAATGAAATCCATGGACAGATGTGTACATGGATGGTCAGGAACAGGTAAAGGCTGAAGAAGTCCTGAAGGGAGATTCCTAGGAGTTTTTGTCCTGACACAAGTTGGGCACGTGGCTACGAAGTTCTTGACATCTTTCTGAATCTCAGCCACCAAAATGTTCTGGAAATGAGATCTAAAGTTCTCCTGGTCCCTGGATGACCTGCAGCTCTGGAGGAGTGACTCCAATGGAGATTTGTTTGCGATGCATAGGAGAAGTATAGAGGAAGTATCAGGAACTGTAAGATCAGCAGGGATGTGATCTTGTTGTTGTACGATATTTTTGAGAAAGAATACATTTGGCAGGAAGAATGGGTTTTTGTTGGTCCTCTGATTTGTCGTCCAAAGAGAATTGCAGAGAAAGGGCATCAGCTTTGATATTTTTGGTTCCAGGAAGATAGGTGTAATGCCTGTATGCCCGCAGACCTGGCCAGTCCCAAGTACTGAGGTGGGAAGGGTTTTAACACACACCCACAGCAGTGAGGGCGTGCCCGGAGTGTGGTAGTGCATTGCCGAGCCTGTAGAAAGAAGGTTAGGTATACTTGCAACGCCTTGGGTTTCAGAGTTTGGATGGTGATGTCCGTGTGCCAGAGTTCAGGGGCGCTAGAGTGCAGGATGGCGATATCCGTAAGCCAGAGTCCAGGGGTAACAGAAGACAGCAAAGTCATATCCGAATGCAGGGTCCAAGGGCAGGAGAGAGCAGGGTAATCCAGTACAAAGCAGAGTTCAAGCCAGGGAGATCCAAAGGTAAGCAGGGACAGGAACAAACACTGAAAGAGACAGGAGAGCCAAGCATAGGACTGCACACACAGGGTCACAATAAGCTATGCAGAGCAATGAGTAAGAGGACAGACAGGGGTTATAAAGGAGGGAACACCAAATGGGAGAGAGAGGAGGAGCAGAGGGTAAAGTGAGAGGCAGCAGGGATAGGTGATAAGGAGAGAGGGAGGAGACAGGTAAATCAGAGAGGGTAATAGCTTGTACAGCATGGGGGGCGGAGCCAGAGGTTTGGGAAAGCCTACAAGGGGAACATGTGCGCGCGCCCTCTGTAAGGTTAGGGTGCGTGCGCACAGGCTGTCAGGAGACGCGCGGAACATCGTGCTGCGGGGGCGCCCGCCGAGGGAGGAGAGGGGACCGGAGGAGTGACTGCAGGAGGTCATGTGACCGGAGGGGAGACAGAGGGACGCCGCGAGCACTGAGTGCCAGAGAGGGGATCGGGAGTTTGGGGACATGCGCACGCCTTGCGGGGAACACGCGCGGCAATTGTGAGCGTGTCAGGGCATGCCACAGAGGGGCAGATGCGGGAGGAGGAAGGGAGAGAAGAACGAGGAGGTAAGGGGGAAAGGTCAGAGGCTGGGGAAACAGCGGTGACGGAGACACATGAAGGGGCAGGAATCCCCTGAACAGTCACAATAGGAGATTATAAAGTTGAATCTTGATTAAAAAAAAGTGACCATCTGGCTTGACGGGCTCCAAGACTACGTGCTCCTTCGATGTATAACTGATTTTTTTGATCCGTCAATATAGTTATGGGCTCCTCAGTACCTTCCAGAAGGTGTCTCCATTCCTCCAATGCTAATTTCATGGCCAGGAGTTCCCGTTTCCGAGATCATAATTGCATTCAGCGGAACAATTTTTTTTGGAGAAAAACGCACAAGGGTGCAATCTGGACTGAGGGGCTTTCCTTTGGGAAAGAACAGCACCAACACCGACATCCGATGCATCAACTTCAAGGGTGAATGGAAGTTTGGGATCGGGATGAATAAGAATAGGTTCGGACACGAACGCCCTTTTAAGGCGAGAGAAAGACTGGATGGCCATGGGAGACCAAGATGTGGGATCTGCTCCTTTCTTTGTTAAGGCTGTAAGCGGGGCTACCAGGGAAGAAAAGTTCTGAATAAATCTGCAATAATAGTTAGAAAATCCTAGGAACCGTTGAATGGCTTTGAGAGTGGTGGGTTGAGGCCAATCCAATACCGCTTTGACTTTCACAGGATCCATAGTAAGACCAGTGTTGGAGATAATGTATCCTAGAAAAACGGTAGATGCTTGATGAAATTGGCATTTTTCCAGTTTGGC